>NW_025942121.1:231455-339723 GCF_000764305.2 Hyalella azteca | reverse complement strand
AGCGTCTGATTAGTCCAAGAAGTTTGTTGGATGTGTTAGCTTGCGTTTCAACATGCTTAGAAAATTTCAGCTCCTTGTCGACATAAACTCCGAGATCTTTTTCCACACTAGACTTTCCTGTCTCTTATACACATCTAGATGTGTATAAGAGACAGCTGTAATCTTGCTGTTCATTGTTCTTCCCGAGGTGAAGTACTTTACACTTGTCAGCATTAAACCGCAGCTGCCACGTATCAGCCCAATTAACTAAGCTGTCAAGATCATCTTGCAATTGCGCTTTATTTGACGCATTCTCCACTGAAGAAGAATATATACGGAGAGACCCGGAGTGGCGAAGTATATTGCGATTAGAACAAAGTACATCGAATACCCTTAACTTCTTATGTAATCATTGTAGTATTATGCAATAATATTAATATTTTATGACTGTATAAGTCTTCTAATGAGATATTTAGCTTGAATTATATTTTAAGTGAACAACTTGGACTGTATTAGCTTCAATGAGATCAGCGGACTGTATAAGTGTCAAAACAAAATCTTCGGACTATATTAGAAGATCCTTGGGCAGTACCTGAATCAAAACGAGATCCTCGCATTTTTTTAGTAACATAATGATATTTTCTGACTATGAGGGACACATGACGAGATCCTCTGACAAGCAGAGAAACATAACGATCTCTTTGGGCTAAATAGGAACCGTAACCAGATCCTCGGACTCTTTGAGATCATAAAAAGATTCTTGGACTGTATTAGCATCATAGAGAGATGTTTGGACTGTAAAGACATCATAAGGAGATGCATGGATTCTTCAGTATCACAACGAGATTCTTGCACTGTATATGAATCGTGACAAGATCCTCTGACTGTAATGTAATCAGTAAGAGATCTTTAAACTGCATTAGTATCATAAAAAGGTCCTCGGACTTCATTGGCATCATAACGAGATCACTGGACTAAATTATGATCATAGCGAGATGGGATGACTATATTAGTCATAAAGAGAAATTTGGACTAAAAAGTGTTTAAACAAGTGCAGTTATGCGATAAATTTAGTTGGAAACGACGATACTACATTAGGAGTTCTCCTTCCTTTAACTTTTAAGGAAGATTGCACCAAAATGTTTATACAGGATAATATAAAATTTCCACAAGAAATAGAATGTATTAGAGAGAAAAACATCAACAGATAAGAGATTTTCATGATATGCATGTAAGCTTACAATATGACAGTATCATGCTCTGTAGAAATCCAGCGCAAAAACTGACCAATATCTGAGCAATGACCTTCATAAACTCCTTCTCTATCTCACTGATAATAATTTTTAGCATTTGCAGATTTTCTTAATGCAGTCGAGTTTTTCATCAATCTTCTCCTTTCTTCTTCTTTTCCGGGTGTCCACGCTGGGTGGACTTAAAGCCACAGGATAACCGCAAGGATGACCGTTGGATATTCATCAATCAAGATGAAGAAATGATTATGGTTCGCTACATATAAGTAGATGTGACATGATAACAAACGCGCACGGCAGACTTGAATTGAGGATTATCATAAAACATACATTATAGGGTAAAATTATTTGAGCCGCAGTCTGATCTTGTCAACAACATGATCATTCGGATGGCAAAAAATCATGGCAAATCTGAGATTCTGACTGAGAAGCTGACGTAGAATACTTAACCTTAATCATCTTGAGTGTTGGTAGCCCGTCGTAATTCTCAATGGTGGGGGATTTTTAATCCAGTTTAAGTCAACATAACATCTAGCAATTAAATTACAGGTCGAGGTGGTTGATAATATAATTAGTGCATCGAGCTACGGGTTCGAGACCCGCAAAGAACGGTGAAAATTCAAGTTGAAATTGATGAGACAGTCTGGTTGTTAAGAACAGTAGGATTCGAGCAGTGAGGTTTAGGTTTGATACACGCCAATATAGCTTTCAAAAATTTGCGATTCCTGGAATCGACAGAACCGCCTAATCTTCAACGCCTGTATCATTATTTATTATTACATTATAACATTATTTTGTAACTTAAGTACAACTTCTGTCCCAAGTGTGAAAGTTGTATCGTGTTTTCCTAGTGGCTGGTTGCCTCTACGTACACTTGAGCCTCACCTTGATGTTGCGTACACGAAAAAGGATGCAATTTGCAGCTGCCGCAGAAATAAAACTTGAATTATATCTGTAATTTATCATTTTTAATTGAAAAAAATTGAATAGAAAATTGGAAATGGCTCCATTGTGCCAAGATAATTTATGCTCATCTCTAGGGCTGAGGATTAGTTAATTACTTGCATCTGAGACTCCTCGCGATCACGTAAGTGATCGAGCTGATCATATTAGTGATCGAGCAGATGTTATTAGTGATCGAGCTGATCACGCAAGTAATTGCTAAGCTGCTAAAGCGATTCACACGGAGGTTCTCACTGACGACTGCGACAGGTGCTGGTGACAGCGGCGAGTTTCATCTATTCATTTCATTGACAATAGCATCTTAGTTTCGTACTAGACTTAACATAGATTGATGAGAATACGATAAGCACGAGATAAAATATTATAAATAAGAACCTGCATCTGAAAATAAAGCAGCAAGTCTTATGATGAACCTGCAACTCATTGAATTGACAGCCAAGCTCATTTCAGATGCGCCAGCTGCTTATATAAGAGCATATTTTGTTTGCTCTTAGTATCATTAGAACTCGTAACAGTAATCAAATATCAGTATAACTCACAAGAAACTCTAGAGTCTAGAACTGCCTCTAATAAAATAAATTAAATAATAATCAATAACTAAAATATAATTTACCGATTAGTATCTTAGATCATAATAAATTAGTTCATTCAAGTGACATTGCATCAAAATGGACACTTCGTAAAGGCTAAACCAATGAGTTAATTGATAGCCCCGCTCTCGTTAAGATCTTCCTACACGTCTTGTATATCAGCAGCGCGAGCACTCCGTCTACAGTTTGTTGTCAATAAGAAATACGAAGAGAGCCGCTCGAGAAGCTCCTTTCTCATCGAGTAATTCAGGCTTTGTTACGAAACCTCATTAGCGGCATCATTTTGAGTAATTTCTGCCAGGAACACGTTACATAGTCACTGCAGATTTTGTCAGCTGACTCATCATGACCGATGTAAGATATTTATTCGCTAAAAATATGATTAGCGGTTTGGATGTTATTAGAGAACTTATTACACAATATTTATAGTTTGACTTCAACTGAGGAACATAGTTGAAATGAAGCCAGCGCTCCCATAAATAGGTCTCAAAGTCTTTTCTTTAATAATGAGCTCTTCAACAGGTGTTGCCCTGACCAAACATGTCTCTCAACTAACGTGTGGTATGGTCATGACTAAGCATGTCCCTGAACTAACGTACGATATGGTCATGTATAGAAATGTACGAAAGGCTCTCACAAACATAAGTAATTGAGCATACTTGCTTCAGATATTTTGCCCATCAGCATTACCGTAAAAGGGATTTACGTAACTATGGGTAATCTCAGACATGCTATATGCCCGCAGCATCATACACAGTATTTACGTCACTTTAACTGAACATCAAACCAACATTCAGATGACTTAGCGCCTAGGCTGAATACGAATAGGGAAGTCAATGGATAAAACAATAATATGATAAAATATACGTATATCAAGAGACGGTCTGGGTTTGAATTGACTGGAACATTGCAAGTTTGGCAAGAGAATCCGATTGAAAAATGAAAAATTTGTTGACTGACATGGCTTGGCCATTGCGGCTGACAATAGAAGAGTCGATGGACCATACCTGCGAGGCAGCAGCGCTTCTTACGCTGCCGTGCAAACAGTAACAGTGTCCCTTACTCCGTTCAAATAATTCTCTGTAAGCATTTAGCAGCCTCAACGCTCTAATATAAAATTGAAATATCTCTTATATTAACACACGTCAGCAGCAGGTTCAGGTTTAAGCACATGCCATTACACTGAGATATAAACATTAAAAAATTGATAGATTACTTAGCGACTACGAGGGAAAGAACGGCGACCCAAACTGGCCAAAGCAGTTTTGCGTTGAGCTTTTGTTTAAATTGATCGCTTAGTGATGAACTGATATAAAATTTTGAAGCGGCGCAACGCCAAATAAGCTCAATGTAAAATCTGAAGTCAGCACCGAACTTCCTCATAGTAAAGGAAGAGGAAGTAACATCCTAGGGTAACACTTTCTCGTAGTAAAGGAAGAGGAAGTAACATCCTAGGGTAACACTTTCTCGTAGTAAAGGAAGAGGAAGTAACATCCTAGGGAACACTTTCTCGTAGTAAAGGAAGAGGAAGTAACATCCTAGAGTAACACTTTCTCGTATTAAAGGAAGAGGAAGTAACATCCTAGGGAAAACCTTTCTCATAGTAAAGGAAGAAGAAGTAACATCCTAGAATAACACTTTCTTGTTATTAAAAACAAAGAACAACATCTCAGAGAAATCACATTCTCGTAGCATAGGAACTTGACTTGAGCGTTCGTCGCTTTTGTTCGCTGCGTAAAGCGTGAGGTGGCGTTTGAAGGATTTTAATCCACATCCCAAAGAAAGTCAAAATAAGGTTGAATTTGTTTACTGTGTGCACTGTTACAACTGGAACCGGCAAACTATTATGTGCATTGAATATTTGTTCCGAGAAATTGCGAGAAAAATATCTCGGAAATCGCTCCATGCAGCTTAAATGATGCTAGATTGCTTGCCAGGCTTCCAGCTTTCTTGTCTTGGGCCCCAAAACACATACGAAGTCTGTTCCTTTCATCAGAATTTGTTATGACTCATGCACAAAGCGAATAGGCATTCAATGGATTTCACTGCTGAATAAAAGATTCCTCTCATTAAATCTAACGCCAAGATTTGGGCCCATAACTCTCGTAGACTGACGAACGATATTAACATTATTTGAAGTTAAGGATTTTTATTATAGTTAGGAATAATGGCATTTGTGCAGTTTTTTAAGCCAGAGTTAGAATATTGCATACCAAATTCAGTGCGTGAAGATATGTTTTGATAAATTGTTTTCCTTGCAGGGTCTAAATTCCATTTTCACTTTTTTTCTAAATATTGTAATTTAAATATCACGTGCAGTTTTATAGATTTGCACTTATTATACGCATTATGACTCTACATCCATGATAAATTAATTAGTATTGCAATTTATTTATTTTTTTAACGCAATAGATTGATTAATGTCGCAGTTGTTGTTGGGCTGCTGACGCTGAAACCGCTGCTCTGACTGACATCATGCCGACGCTCCCATGATACGTGAGATATAAAGCAATGCCTGACTAGAGATTTCTTGGAGCTGCTACGCGGTCTGACATTCTTAGAAACATCCACTGATAAATACAAAAATTTTA
This sequence comes from Hyalella azteca, assembly GCF_000764305.2. Taxonomy (NCBI): domain Eukaryota; kingdom Metazoa; phylum Arthropoda; class Malacostraca; order Amphipoda; family Hyalellidae; genus Hyalella; species Hyalella azteca. The sequence goes on along the minus strand of NW_025942121.1, from coordinate 334,350 downwards.
CGAAGAATAACAGAGATACAAAGATACACATCTAACATCAATATGAAGAATAATAAATCGTTAGTCGGGATTTCGGGACCTCTATTTCTATCTTGATTCAAGTATACTAGTATTGTAGTAAAGATAAACTAACATTCAGCATAAAATTCACTGCTGCGTCTGCATCAAGAATATTTCAGTAAAAATAGACTAACATGCACCCAACATCAAATTCACTGATGCGTCTGCATCAAGCATATTTTAGTAATGATACGCAAACACTCCGTATCAAATTTTGTGCTGCGTTTGCATCAAGTTCACTTTAGTAAATATAAACTAACACTCAGCGTCAAATTCTATTATGCGTCTGCATTAGGTACATTGCAGTAAAGATATTCTAACATACAGCATCAAATATAATAAACAATTTAACACATATAAAAGACATCCCTGTATAACAAAGCCAAATTTTAAAGTGATATTCTCCTTTGTCTCTGATTTTCTGGATCTGTGAAGGTACGCCAGAGCGTTGATGCCACCACACAAACTGGCGTGAATGATGGTGAGTATTGAAGGACTTAAATGCGACAGTGGCCTCTAAAACTCAGCACAGACTCAGCATTTATTGCCACCTTGATTTATTGACTGAACTCCGACCTAGACATTCATGACCAAATAATAGGTACATTATTTTGGGAAATAATTGGTGTAAAGATTAGCTCAATCGTTGGCATTTTTTCTGATTATTGTTTTTCCATGAACAGTTAACTAACATGACAATGATTAACAATAAGCTAATTATTTATCGGCGACATCGAAGATTCATAAGCGAATTCATGAGAGTATCTTAGCTAATACAGTGAGGGAGGTTAGAAGCGGAGGTACAAGTATCTCAGCTTAGCATCTTAGCCAGAATAATGTGGGATTTGAGATATTATATATAAAAGAGCGAAAAAGAGATAAATTAGTAGAAAATTTAATGATAAAATGAGGGTTTAGATAGTCAAAAAGATGGTTATGGTAAGTGGTAAGCGTTAAAGAGACGGACCCTAACAGCAAATAGAATAATGTATAGGAACGACGATTGAAGAACAAAATTGAAAGTAGAAGTATTTATAAAATAAGAAACTTGTGGAAGCCAGGGTAACGAATTAGAAATAAGGCCAGGAATGAGAAAGTTTCAAAAGAACAAAAAAAACGTATAATTACTATTTAAAGTAAAATCTGATGTAGGTAAGCCGGACGACGAATGAGAGCCAGAACGAGAAGAACAACTTGTCAAGCGCAAAACAAAATGGTTATGCCATTCACTTTTAACAGAGTTCCACGACTTGAATGGCAATTCCAAATAATCCCGCCAGGGAATAGCGCGGAATCTTCAGGAATATAATTCCCATCAGTCTTAAAGGAGCTATACTTTCAGGCGCTGTTCGTCTCTGCTAGTCGTGGATGAAAAGTCACTCGGTCTTCGTCATGGACGTTGCAATTTACTGGTTTCTTTGAAGATATACTGGAATTATTAGCGCATCTTGCGGTGCTACCTACGAGGAGTTGCGATATTCCTCTGATTATATATTGAGTATTCATTTCAGTTGTCAACCTCAAAAGTTTTAATTATTTTTTTTAATTCCCGCCAGAGTCGAGGGGGATTTTCCCCTCTCGCAGCGGTCGCAATGAGGAGATGGATTTTTTTCTTAGAAGTTTTACTAACATCCGATAGATGACCAAGAATTAAAGAATTTTCTTTATCAATTTCAGCCTACCAATTTCATTAAAAAATTGTTTGATGCCAGAAAGCCTGTCTTTAATATCAACTTTTCCGAATTACTTGCCAGGATCTTTTACGCGAGTTCTCTTTTGTGGTAGTTGTCGAAACTCTGAAGTTTAAGGAAATTATTACATTGGCTGTTCGATAGTCTCTCTGGTGACATATCGCTCGTCAAGTGACTCCCGTGTTCCCAGATATCGTCGAAGTCTTCAGCCACACATAGTTTAGCCATTGGTAGTACTTTCCATACTTCAATAGTGGACAAAAGTGAAGGCTGACCAAAATCAATTTCGTCGCATTCATCAACTTCATTTCCAATATCGTCAGCGAATGGAATGTCCGAAAAATCTACCGCGGATCGACCCGAGTTAGCGAAAAAATGTTCGTTCAGGCTGGGTGGCGTGCCAGGTCCTGGATATGACGTACCATTGTTGTTCTGTAGTCGGTGATCCTCATCCATTTCTGCTATGTCGTTCATGTAGGGGCTTGTCATTGGCATGCCAGCCATCAGCATTCGGGAAAATTTGCAGCATCCGCCGCTTATGCCAATACCGCCTCCAACTACACCGCTAACACCACACTCGTTGACGACATCACTTGAAGACACTTCTATGTCATGCAAAGTGTCGCTCATTGGGTCAAAACAATCATAAAAGTCGGAACTTCTTCGTGATTGATCCAGAAGGCTACAGTTGTCGTAACACATTTTCACCTTAGAATTTATAAGCTCGTCGGACTGCGTTAAGATTTTACGGCTATCTATTTCTGGAATAGAAACACGTGGCTCCGATTTCCTGGATCTGTGAAGGTACGAAGAAAAGCATTTGATATCATCAAGGCGTTCAACACTATTCAAGTTAGGTGCAGAGCGCAAAATGACGCTGCAAGTTCTACCGCCGCTAAATCCCCCGAGGTCTGGGCTCGGGAAGTTGATGGAAGGAATCATGTTGAGCATCACATTGCTGGTGCTGACACTTTTATTCGCCGTGTCGTTGCTGGAGTGGCTGGAAGAAGGCATGATTTTCAGAGCCACGTTACCGGTGCTCGTACGCTTGGACCACACGGAGTTGTTGCGACACGAAGCGGCGCTCGCTAAAGCGCGTTTCTTGTGCCAGCGCTTGCGACACAAGATTCGCTGGAAGGCGCGCTTGAAGTGCTTCGAGGTGCAGGCGTAGATGAAGGGGTTCAGGCAGGAGTTGAAATAACCCAGCCAGAAGAAAGCTGCGAACACTGAGTTCGGAACTTGACAGGCCGTGCACAACGTGTCTGTAAAGAAAAAAACACAGGTCAGGGCATATTATATCACTGAAGTGAACATTTTAAAATTCATCTATCATAAGCTCGTTTAAAGTTGAATTTTCAAGATTAACTGCTAAACACAGAGAAAACGAGGGAAATATAAATTCTATAGGAGTTTATGTATAATTTTATTAAATATAAATTATATAAATTACATAATTTGTATCTGAATATATTTGGAGGGAAATCTGAGAATAGATGATCATGGAAAATTTCTATCACACGACACGAGCCTTTCCTCCAATCTAAACATTGGTAAAATCAAAAACATATATCTTTTTAAATAAACCCGTTTACACTTCCATGAAGTGAACTGGCTGGGTGGCGTAAGAACTGCCCCCCCCCCCTAAAAAATAGTAAAATGAAGGACAAATCATTAAATCCGGGCCATGTAATTCCTTACTGAATTTTGATTTTTCATTTCGATAATGTGCATGCATTTCACAGTAATTTGAAACGTTATGAATAAAATTTAACAGCGATTCTTCGATCTTGAAAACGTTTAGCAATGCCTCATTATCATCAACAATATAACATTTGTAATGAATTCTCGTGAGCCAATTGACCACCCAAAAATATTATTGCGTGTCGAGTATGGAAGAGCAAAGAAGCAAAACAGGCATTTTTGTTGCACTGAAGCCGATGCAACTTTCATCGAGCGCGCTCCAGAATAATTGTAATCGATTTTTTCAACTCTGATGGAAGCAAAAAAGTTTTTGTTCTGAAAGTTTTTGAAAACTGAGACTTGTCAAGACTGAGAATTGTCAAGACTGAGAATTGTCAAGACTCAGAATTGTCAAGACTGAGAATTGCCATGACTGAGAATTCTCAAGACTGAGAATTGTCAAGACTGAGAATTGTTAAGACTGGGAATTGTCAAGACTGAGAATTGTCAAGACAGAATTGTAAAGACTGAGAATTGTCAAGACTGAGAATTGTCAAGACTGAGAATTTTCAAGACTGAGAATTTTCAAGACTGAGAATTGTCAAGACTGAGAATTGTCAAGACTAAGAACTGTCAAGACTGAGAATTATCAAGACTGAGAATTTTCAAGACTGAGAATTGTCAAGACTGAGAATTGTCAAGACTGAGAATTGTCAAGACTGAGAATTGTCAAGACTAAGAACTGTCAAGACTGAGAATTATCAAGACTGAGAATTGTCCAGACTGAGAATTGTCCAGACTGAGAATTGTCCAGACTGAGAATTGTCCAGACTGAGAATTGTCCAGACTGAGAATTGTCAAGACTGAGAATGGTGAAGACTGAGAATTGTCAAGACTGAGAATTGCCAAGACTGAAAATTGTCGAGAATGAAAATTGTCAAGACTGAAAATTGTCAAGACTGAGAATTGTCAATACTGAGAATTGTCAAAGTGAGAATTGTCAAGACTGAGAATTGTCAAGACTGAGAATTGTCAAGACTGAATTGTCAATACTGAGAATTGTCAAACTGAGAATTGTCAAGACTGTGAATTGTCAATACTGAGAATTGTCAAACTGAGAATTGTCAAGACTGAGAATTGTCAAGACTGAGAATTGTCAAGACTGAGAATTGTCAAGACAGTGAATTGCCCTGTAAGTTTTCTGGACAATTCTCAGACTTCACGCAATTAAAAGGTACTAAGCGCATTAGTAATCGTGCGAACTATTTTCAAAACATTTATTATCTATGCAAATAACTCAGCAAATCACATAGCATGATTGAGTTTCGTCTAAATGATTGACATTTTACTGTGTGCTGGATTGACATTTGTGTGTGCCTGTATTTATGAATACTCGGCTGTCTTACCGCCGCTCAAATAATATAAATTTATCCTGAAGTGAGACTACTTCTCCTGTCTCGATACTGAGATGCGTGTTCCATTTTATAGCTTATATCGGCTTCTTGCTTCATGATAGCAAGGCAACAAAAGGAGCTCTTGTGAAAGCCCGACCCAAACTGGATTAAGATGCACTTTGGGGTGGCACCAAACTGTGGCTGTCATAGTGGTGACGAGAGATGGTGAGCATTGATGCTGGCCACCAAGGGAACAATATTTTATGGCTTAGTAAATGGGGAAATAAAGTTACAGTTGAGGAATAAATAAATGCATTAACAACCATATTCTTAATTTTTTATTCAACGTACATTCTGTTCCAGTTCAGTAGCGCCTTGGCCGACCATCCACTTCCTACAAATCATTGCGGATTTCTGCCAAAATTGTGACCACTGACGACAATGTAGGAACGAACCATTGCCGGTGACGAGCATTGAGTTCCTAAATTACATGCGGGGATCATTAGTTCTAAGGTAACCGTCCATTTGGTTGATCTGTGTGTCCAGGGGCAACACGACAATCGCACGTAATAACCTAAATCGTCGGTCAGGTCTCCGTTCGTTATAAATTGTGCAGTCGATATTTGTTCCAGCAGACCTGTAGCTTGTGCTTTAAACTCTCATTATTTATTTCTAGTCTACGTTCATCATCACGCATTTTAAGGTATTCCGTTAGAAATTGTGAAGGAATATTTTTTTGCCCGTTTGCCCAGAATTTGTAATAGTCAATTTTTCAGACTGAGAGCCTTACTGTTGCTCCAACGAACATTTTAGATGATTCTTGAAACTGTGTTCTTAATCTCGTCTGAAGTAAGCTCTTTTGATAAACACAAATAAAATAATTTATTTACGCATTGTATTGATGCATAATGAATTATGTGTCAATAATAAATAATATTAAAGATATCAGATAGATCAAGCTCTAACAACAGTGAGAGATTGTTTGAAAGCGAAGTGTTATTAACAGAAGAATGTATTATGTATGTAGGACGTCGTGATTACTTCAATGTGTGTGGCTTCAGAAAAAAAAGCCAATACAGAAAGAGTCCAGTTTTAGTAAACTCTGGCCTCAGAAAGAGTCCAGAGTTTACTAAAATTGTTAAATCCAATGCAATAGGATATTACTTAATTAGAAGGCTGATGGCGATCGTTATGCTTGCGATTATCGTAGAGCTTATGATCAATGTGAGAATTTGCGAGCAAACAACCTTTCCAGACTGCGGAGTCCAGTTGTTCAACTGATTGGGCCTCGGTTGTTATATAACATCGGTCGAAAGTTAGAACATCTTATTGTGTCGTAGTGTCATCATGTGATTGTGATGAGTTTTGACTTAGTTGGGGCAAAAGGTCCAGTGATGGCTCATCACTTGATCACACTACAGCACAACAAGCTTTTTTTTGTAACTTTGGACCAATGTTAGGTACCTTTAAGGCCATTCATATTGTAAGCAAGTTTAATCTCCAGCAGTGGTTTTAGACGGCAATTCAAAAATTTCTTGTCAAGTCTGCGCAAAAATCTCCACACAGGTGAATACGATTTTACTGATCGAGCAACGTTGGGCTCGATCGAGAGCGCGAAGACCAAGTTCATAAACTTGACTAAACGCGACCGAATAAAACTGAAGTTTCCTTGCAACGACGGCCCAAGAGAGCCCCAAGCAACTTGACTCCTTGACATCGAAGTTTAGTTCGCAAACAAGCCGCTCTTCCAGTGCTGCAAAACGTCTAACCGAATTACTGAGCGGGCCTGTTGACACTTGCCTCAAAGTTTGTTAGCCGCCATGCGAGGCGTGAGCTCTGATGCCGGCAGCACGTCTGGTGTCGAAGAAATGTTCTTTTCATTTGTTAAGTTCACGATTGCTGCAGCAATGGTTGAGGTTCACGTCACGTATATTTAAATAAATTACGTTTGTTAAAGTCGTTATGGTATCATCACATCAACAGGAAAATCAATTTCGAGCATTACCCATTTCTAGGTCATGTGCTCAAAGGTAATAAAGGAAATTGATCTGTCAATATCTCTGTGATTTAATATAGTCGAATTAGTAAAAGCACTCAGTAAATATGGACTTGTAACATTCCCCGTTTTATAATCACTGCATGTGAAATTGTGCGAGAGTTCGACAAGAGTCAATTAAGAATGGAAGCCTTGCGAGGCGTTTCGTTCGTCGGGTATCATGTTGCTCGATTTTCAGAAGTTGGAGAAGACATATCAACTCCAAAATTCAAAGGTCAACCGGTGAACTTTTAATGGACGTCTCAGTACAGTTGCCATTTGTGGATTTGTTTCACGGGTTACTTAGGACGAAAGTTTCCAGGGATTTTTCATTCAGTCAGAAGCAGCTGATACTTCGCGAGAACGTCGTGAAATTAAAAAAGTCGTAGATTCCGTCGATTATTCCTTGCCTTGTCAAAATCGAGGTTGTGTCGTTATTAAATGGGTGAGGGGAAGACAATTCGTTACGTGGCCAAGTCGACAATTCGCCCCAGCATGAAATCTTGAGTGGGTGTGGTAATCACACTGCTGTGATGTTATTGTTATTGAAGGAGCAGTGGAACCGAGTTCATGTAGTCAGTCTCTATAGACAATATGGGCTGTTGATCGTGCCGAAAATAGAGCTTCTACAGGTCAGAATATTATCGAAGTGGCATCGCAGTTCAGAGCATGAGATTTAGCGCCAATTCGATGGACATCATGAGTCACTTTTTGTTGAGTTTTAAGATTGGTTGTCATGCAACCACAACAAGGTGGAACACCACGTTGGAGACCATTTCAGGATGGAGACGCGGGTATTTCGTCTCGAACACGTCAACGATTTATAACGTTAAGTCATCCGGTGCTGAAAGCTTGAAAATTGTCTGCTCGCCGGCTTCAATTTTTGACTATTGGGTCTGCAGTTTCAGTGACTTTCGACGCATGAATAATCAATGTCACTACAGTTTCACTTACACTGATTATTCAGTGGTTAAGCAACACCTGAGGGTCGGAACAGCTGTTGCTTGTGTTAAAAGTTAAGACGGATAATTTTTTCGGCTGAATATGAGCCTTCAAAGAAATTTCGAATCTTTTTAGCTGTAGTTGGCTCTTAATTGTCGATCCTAGCATGACCCTCTGTCACGAGAACGAGCTCGTTCTATGAAATTCTATGACCTGTTATCGAGTCGCAACGATAATCGGAATTTCCAGCGAATCTTTATCAATACCGGAAAAAACTCTAATTCGTGGACCGTGAGATGCGTGGGTTACTAGGAATTATGAATCGTGCAGTGGGATGGGAACACAACAGGTTGCGTTGATAGCAGCCATATATATCAGTAGTCCACAGACCTTATAGACGGCAAGCATCGTCCATCGACTCTCGTGTACGTCTCGGACAATTTCACGGCCGGACTCGCGGCTGGTCCCAAATTCAATGATCAAGGAATATCTCCCAAACTAATAAACGCAGCTCGATGAAACTTTGTGCACATACTTAATAGGATCAAACGGAAATGTTTAGCTCATGAAAATTTCTTAAATTTCGCCTTCTTAATAAGTTATATAGCGATACGGGCCGAAATTCGCAGTGGTCAAGGAATTTCTTTCAAACCACTGAACAAATTTGAACGAAAGTTTGAATATACATTACTAACTACCAAACGGTGATGTTTAGTTCGCGGAAATTTATTCGATTTTGCCTTCTTTCGCGAGCTTTTTTTTCATTTCACCTTCATTCGTGACTTAAACAGCAATACGTGCTTAAATTCTCAGTGATCAAGAAATTTCTTCTAAACTATTGAACAGATTTGAACGAAACTTTGCATATAAATATCTAACCTCCCAACGGTGATGTTTGGCTCGTGACAATTTTTTTTATTTTGCCTTCGTTTGCGGGTTATACGGCTATACGTATCCATCTCTTGGTCAATGTGAATTTAAAAATCGGCCTCAGAAATGCCAGCCGTTCCTCCGTAAATCCGCATAACTCGCAAACGAAGGCAATATCGAAAAAATTGTCACGAGCTAAACATCACCGTTGGGAGTTTAGGTATTTATTTACAAAGTTTTGTTCGAATCTGTTCGGTAGTTTAGAAGAAATTTCTTGATCATTGCGAATTTTAGCACGTTTTGCTGTTTAAATCACGAATGAAGGTGAAATAAAAAAAAATCGCGAGCGAAGGCAAAATCGAAAAAAATTGTCACGAGCTAAACATCACCATTTGGTAGTTAGGAATGTACAGTATATACGTAATTTCGTTCAGATCTGTTCAGTAATTTGGAAGAAATTCCTTCATCGCTGCGAACGTCGGCCCGTATCGCCATATAACTTAAGAATGAAAGCGAAATTAAAAAAATTTTCATGAGCTAAACATCACCGTTAGGTCCTTATATGAATACGTGTACCAAGTTTCATCAAATTGCTTTTATTAGTTTGGGACATATTTCTTGATCATTGAATTTGAAGATTGGCTGATAGCCCGGCCGCGAGTCCGGCAGTAAATTTTTCCGAGACGTCTCTTGTACCAACAGTGTTAATATCCAAAGCATCGCGCTCACGTTGAAAAGTTGTTGGCTACTACAATGCTTACTATAGAGTCTAATAGAGAATACTAAATAGGATACTGAGTGCTTATTAGGATGACATTTTTGTAGACGTCAAAAGATATCAATTCGTAGTGTTGAGGTATTGGACTTAAAACCTCTTTTGAGGTTTTAAGGAAACCTCTTGAGGTTTTAAGGAAACCTCTTTTTTTTAAGGAAACCTCTTTGAGGTTTTAAGGAACAGAAATATTTCTAGAAGAATGTATCCCAGAAAGTGAATTTCAGCTTCCTCTCTCTGACGTACAAATAAAAGTGAAGCATGGAGTAGCTAGAGTTAATTAAATTCAATTCTTAAAAGCAAACACCTCAACATTTTGGTCAAGTTTTTCTTTAACGGAAATTTTCACAACATTCACATAGCGTGGGTCATTTTCACTGGGTGTGGCAAAGCTTATAATCATTTAATGGCCTCTGATACCACCTGTATTCTACCAACAGAGATGGCAGTGCGTACAATGACAACATTGTTGTTGCTACTGACAGCAGCAACGATGCTGGCAGCAAGAAATCCTGGCAGTTATGTTGCTCCCAAAACTGGTAAGCGGACAAGTGTCGTACATTCCGTGCTTAATATCAGATCCTGCTCTCGTACACTGTACCTTGTTGACCCCGTAAGTGGAAACTGAATAGCGGATAGTCCATTTCCTAGTAAAGGTGAATGGACGAATAGTGAACCCAATTCCCTAATCTTTATAAATTCGGTGGATGGATACCTCAACTTACATCTCACTAGTTCTTCCAACCCTGCGAGGGCAGAAGAGAATGGGGCTTTTGGGTTCTCGCAGGCTGGGGCTTGCACAGGAAGCTCACAAAAGACTGATAATACGTAATTAAAAAGTTGGTAACGCAACCACCTCGGTGGTTATTTCGGTGGCCTTAGAATTATTTCAGCAGCTGGTTACGGTCACCGCAAAAGGGATTTGGGGATGCCTCTGCTGGGTGTGGTCACTAAAAGCGCGTTTGTGGACACATTTACTGGGTATGGTCACCCAAAGTGCGTTTGAGTCCCTATAGGTACAGCGACCCTGAGCGTTTTTGAGGATACAGCTGCCGGGTATCGTCACTCTGAGCGTGTTCGAGGACACAGCTGCGGGTTACGGCTACTCTAAGCGTGTTAGCCGTAAATTTGTCCGAAACGTGTACATTCACGCAAGACTTCTTTCACCGAAATGTTTCAAGTCGATGCAAAATGTTGTCGCTACACATTATAAATATATCAACATATTGTCTCGTTCATTTTTACGTAAGGCGTTTCGTATCTATATACACTGTGCAGAATGAAGACCATGGTTTTCTCGATGTATGACGTAGCGATTAGTTTTCTAAAAAAAAAATATTAAGGGTTAGCTCGTGCGGAATTTTGCTGACATAAACAATGTTGGTGCGCAGGCGCGTGCCCGTCAGGGTATTACGAGTGTCAGGACGGAGTGTGTATCATAGATCCGTGGGTGTGCGACGGCTGGGACGACTGCACCAACGGGGAAGACGAAGAAAACTGTGGGTCGACAACTGCAAGTACTCCCGCGGGTAAAATATATGTAATGTAAGGGTGTCTGTATATTATTATTTTACTTGTTATTGTCTAATTTTATTTATTGCTGCGGCATGTTTACAATGGTGTAAAAAGCATTCACATTCACCACCTGAGTTAAATTACAATTAAATTATTTTGAAAATAGATGTATATATTAATAAAATGTACTGGTAGTTTAGCCCGACGATGCCCGATAATCCCTGAACTTTTAAAATCTCGTCATCCCGAATTCAAATAATAAAGTTACAGTATTCTAAATTAATAAAGACCCATTCAGGCCGACATAGAACCCAGAAATCACAGTTAAAGTTAGAAAAAAATAAAATATAAACAAAAACATGAAAAATTTAAATTATTGATCCAAACATTTCCTCAAAGTTTTTCAATGTCTTGCTATTCACAAAAGATAAATTTTCAGGTCCGGGTAATATCTCGATACATAAAAATATCATGGATACGCGACAGCCTCTGTATGTTTGCGGCGCCAGGCTTCAAACAGACAAGCTAAATATATCTAAATATCTAAAAAATCTATAGGTATCTAAAAATATCTATATATCTAAAAATATCTTTATATATATCTATATTTATGATAATATGGAGAGATATGCAGGATCAGAAAAGCCATTTGAATCAGATATATTACCTTAAGGCTTATAGTATACAACCCTCTAAAACCCTCTAAGAAGTTTTCATTGAAGCTTTTATCCTCCAGTTTTTATAAAGTATTGCAAACTAAAATATTTAAAATACCTGCTGCAATCACATCCGTAGAATAAAAAATGAACAATTTAATCTGTAACTAAATAATGAAGAATCATGTCATGTATAACCTCTTTTCTTAGTTCTTATTATTAAACATTTAGCAGCATTTTGAAACAGCTGGTGACATGTTATTGCGAGGATGACAGATTATATTCACACAGAGCTGCGAAATATTATCTTCACACCTGCAAACTGCATGCGACGACAACTTATGACCCCAAAAAATATTGAATAACTGCTTAGAGATTTGGCAAGAAAGTGCTTAATACGAGTGCTTACGAGGGTAAAACAGACATCAGTGACCTCGTCAACACATTGGAAAGACTAACAGATCCCATAAGAGTCAGGTCTTCCCTAAAAAGCATTCTAGGTTGCAATACCTAACAAACCGTCCCATACCATTGACACAACAACATCAAACATGACACTCCAGAACAAAAAAATCATTTTCCACAAACACTGACAGGACATATTCACTGAGAACAACGACCCACACAAAGAAGACTTCGACACCGATCACATCTACCCCACACAGCACGATGTAAATAACAAGATAAAAATCGTTCAACCATAAAATTACTGCAACTTAACCTCACTCCACCTAGTAGACTTGCCTTCCCTAACCATTAGAAAACTGCAGCGCACACTAAAAACATTTAAACAGAAAGCACCTAATCCCACTGGCATAACAACCCTCAAATCCAAACAGCTGCGGTCAAAAAAATTTTTCACTACTGCTATACATATTCAATCACTTACTTTTTGCTGGTTATTTCCCTAACGTTGGCTATTTCACAAAAAAATTATTTGTGGCTAATGTGCGCCATTATGGTTTCCTTCCAAATAAAAAATCTAAAAAAATTAATTCATTTCACTACTAGATATCCACGGGAAGTTCTGAGACAAGATGCATCAAACAACAAACAACAGGGTATAAGAACACCTCCCTATTTACAACGCACATAATGCAAGATAGAACTTTTTTAGGAAACACAGAGGGACGCACACAGCATTAGCCACATTGCACGAAACACACGCCATACACCTAGCTGTCCTAGCACAATGAAACACTACAGCTATACGGCACCGCGATGTGACACAAAGACGTCCATGAGGTTTGGCACACCGGAAAATTTCAAAATCATAAAACCCTTAACCTCCATCCGTTCGTTACGAAAACACTAGCAAACTACTTCACGGACAGAATAGCATCCGTTTGAATAGGTAATCACATAGGTCTTCCACTACAACTCCACACATGTGTCTTCCACGCATGCCTCTCCCCTACTCTCTACAACTTCTACATCTACAACCTCCCACAAACACTACCTAACACAAAGTACATGGATTTGCAGATGACATAACACAAAAACCGTAGGACGTTACCCACCCAACCACGCAAAGTAACAAACGAAACATACCATTCAACACATCAACACATTCGAAAACAAATGGCTAAGTAGGACGAAAGTTAAAATCATCAACACCAGTAGGCGAAACACATCGGACGTACTAATAGACAACAATCACTAGCTATAGTACACGAAGCATGGGACAGTTTAAGAATTACACTTCACCTCACGCAGCCTCAACACAAAAGGCAATTATCTTTATAAATTCATACAAAATACACAGATTCTAAGTAGGGTAGCGACACTTAAATTATTGATACTTCGCCGGGTTTTGACTGTGCAAGGTGATGTGTCGAATATGGTCGGAATCGCAAACATGCACGTCTTACGTAACATAACATAACATAGTGATGTCGGCTCTGAAGTGTAGGCCTGATGTGGCCTGTCGCCGATTCTTTTCCATTTCGTGCCTTGTTCATAGATCTAAACTCGTGTCATTTGACCGGATCTTTTCATGACTGGCGATAGTTTGAAGAAGCTACTAGACTTCCACCGGGTTCGATAATCTGAGTTGAGTTGAGTATAGTAAAGTTCCCTCGAAAATTAAGGCTGGAAAAACAGCTGAGCTGCAGCTGGCGAGGGAAACACAGAGGTGTGGTGGAGGAGCCAAGGTATCTACTCGTAAGGCGGGTGGAGAGGGGGAGGTGTAGGGGCCAAGAGGGTGGGGAGGGTATAGGAAGGCGAGGCCTGAGCGTAGTCAAGGCACCCCTTGTTCTCCGGTTTCAGGCAGCCGCCGAGGGTTTCAAAAACTTGCCCTCGTTTCACGCACTAGATTTTGTCGGGAATAAAACACTTGTACTAGCCGTAGAATTTTCTCCATCCAAATTGTGTAAACCAACTAATAAGAGAGTGAGAAGTTCTGAGACAAGATGTACCAAAAAACAGGGTACTATAGTAAATGGTTACGAGGGTAAAACAGACATCAAGGACCTCATCAACACATTGGAAACACTAATAGATCCCATAAGAGTCTGGAGAAAGAGAAGTTAACTCTGTGTTGCAATGTTAAAATGAAGAGGCAATGTTAAAAAAGGCAGAGAATTACAGTAGTTTGATAGCAAACTTTTCATATGAATTATAAAAAGTCGGGAAAATATCCCCAGATAAGCACCAGTGTTTATAAGTTACTTGAGTAAAATAAAGACGAAATTTCATTTGACTCCTTTCAACGTCACTAATTATAACGATTCTATTTCGTTCAGTTTGCCGACGTAAACAATAACGCTCCACAGGCTCGTGTTTATCTGGGTACGAGTGCCAGGACGGAACGTGCATTCCTAACAGTTGGGTGTGTGATGGTTATGAAGATTGTCCTAACGGGGAGGATGAAAGTATTTGTTCAACGAATACAACAACGACTACTTCGAGTACAACTACTAGCTCAACAACTTCAGAGACAACGACTAAAACAACGACTACTTCGAGTACGACTACTAGCCCAACAACTTCCGAGACAACTACAACAACCTCTACAACAACTACTCCCTTCGAGACCACAACTGATAGCACCACTGAGAATACCACGCCGGCAACAGGAAAATGTCATTCACCTTATCACTCTGTTGGTGATACTTGCCTCCTTGTGGTGCTCATTGAAGGTAAGTAAAACTTTACAACAGATTAGTAGACATGTCGGATTTGAAATAGGTCCGTAGAAATGATATCTGCTGACCGGCGTTTCTGTGTAAAGTGATGTACCGTGAAATACGAACTCATTTTCTGATTGAAGTGGCAAAAAAATAAACGCATCAGACCGGAAGGTATGAGCTCCAAACGATTAAAAGCAAAATAAGAAGTTGCAGGCGGTCATAGGATCTCCGCGTAAGTTCCAGGCTCGATATCTTCTAGATTATTCACTGATTCAGCCACATAAAATGGTAATAAATATCTAAAAGCGTTCATTTAAATCTTGCCCCACAGTTAAATAATGAATACAAGAGGACGAATTTTGGATTTTAGTAGGCAAACTTGCTCATTGGAAATGCACAAGCGAATGAAAACGATCAGCTATTTCATTTTTCATTTTAAAAATATTTCCATGTTCCTCCGGTCAAATTCCTTTAACTGAGTAAAAGAATCGAAAAACATCACGTGAAGCATTACACTTGTTCAGCAATTTAATAGTAATGAAGTAAAGCAAACGGTTTTTCAATATTCTGCATTTTACTTATTTTCGTTCACTGAACGCTTAGTAAAATTAGGGAACTGAACTGCACTTGGTACATTAACCGACCCAAAATACTAAGGACATACTTTTAGTTTACGTTACGTGTACTAAACAGCATATACATTCAAGAAATTGCATGGATTTGAATTAATAATATAACATCTAGAATTAAGAATGTGTGACACTGATATGATATCAATATTTCAAAATCAGCAAGATGTTAAAGACAAAAAAAAAACAATGTTTGAGGCATCATTGGACTAACAATAATTCAGATACGCTGTCTAAAAATGTCAAAATTCCTTCGTTTTTCTGCACATTTCTTCAATTGGAATTGTGTACGTTAAAGAGAATACGCAAGCTGTTCTTCATAGCAATTATCTATCTTAACCTAACATTTTAAATGTGATCAACTTTCACGAACGAAATGACATCTCAACTACTAGCACAACAATATTCATCTTCTTATTTGTAAGATCGAACGCATTTCAATTACTATCTATAGGAACTCCGGATGAGATGCAGTACGAGTGTAAGATGCTGGGAGGTTCGATGCTTGAGTTTGAGGACGCCAACGACTTCTGGGCGATACTGAGCTACCTCAAGCAGGAAAGTAGGTACAGGGGATGTGGTGCAACGTAGCCTTAGAGTGCTTATACACAAGGCAAGTATTAGCTAAGAGTATTCGCACTCCAAATATTGTGATGATTTATTCTCCAGATGCCAGTAGCTGATGCGTTTGCGCCTGAAACGTTCAGCAGGTTGTTAATTTGCGGTCTGGTATCGGCAGTAGCGATGCGGCCGGCAGCCCTACTATGCATGTCTCCGCTGCTCTGGCAAGTGTTTCTAATGTTATAAACTATGTCTTGCCCGAGCAACGACGGTTCTAAGAACGTCAAGGGGTCTTTATTGATATTGAACTGTTCATATAGAGATTCCAAAAGTACGATCTACTATGTAATGTACGTCACAATGAATATTCCAACAAAATCTAATTGAGAAAGTAATGTGCTGAAACTTAAACGAGACCTTAGAAACCTAACGAGACTCTTACGATGACCTACAAAGCTTTTCATCTCCTCAGCATGAGTGGCAACTATGACACCAATTGCTTCATCAAACACCTTAAACTCGTCATAACCGTTACGTTCCATATTCCACCATGCACCAACATCACTCGACGGCTTCCAACGACGCACTGACACCTGCGGACTGTTAACTGTTTACCAAATACTCTCCTCGTGTGTAGGCTTTCAGCGGCATAACTGGGAGTTTGAAAACTCTCAACGAATAATAAGCAGCTATTATTAGCACCATGTATAAGCACCTTAACTTCCGGACGATACTACGCTGCCTCCAACAGCAATGTGGGACCAATGAATGTGGTGCAACGTAACCTAACTTAATTTGTAAACGATACTGGGCTATCGTGAGCAGCAAGGTGTAACCAGGTAAGGTTGTACAAATTGAATTGATTACAATCCTAGGGAATACTGCGATATCTTGAGAAGCAATATTGAGGCTAGAGCCGGGTGCAATCCGCAAGTATAACTACTTGAAAAAAGTGAACTACATCGGGGCACAAGGTGGAAACAGGGATTGTGACGCTACTAGACAGTACTGCGCTACCTCGAGCAGTAAGGTAGGACCAAGAGGTTTGGTGCAATTCGTTTGCAGGTATAACTATTTGACAAAACTGAACTACCTCGGGGCAACAAGGTGGAAACAAGGGTTGTGACGCTACTGAACGGTAGTGCGCTACCTCGAGCTGTATGGGTGGCCATGGAAAGGTGTTCGACACTAGTAACAATTCTGGGCAATGCTGCGCTATGTTGAGAAGCATGATCGGGACCAGAGCCAGGAACATTCCATCTTATCATAAAATCTATACCCATTAATAATATTTTCGTGATAGTGCGAAGAATCATTATTCTGGACGCCTCTTAAATGACGGTCAGATCTTACTCAACGTGACTACTGGGTGGGTGCTGCGCTGAAGGCCGGCAGCACGACGGCGCACTGGCTGAACGCCGGCACCCCCGTCCTGTCGGGCACTCCGCTGTGGGCCATCAACCTCAACGCCAGCAGCCTCGTCTATGACCAGGTGCGTTTCACAGGTAGATACATTAAACATTAGACTAAACTAGTGTTGTTAGCAGTAACATATCTCTGACCAAAATGTTAGGGGTATATGGTTCCCGTAAGTTCAACATTTATATTAAAAAGGTTCCAGGTTTAGACTCCCGCAATGCTGGTGCTGGTGGACAAAGTTTACTGAACCCAACCAGGCACTACTGAAAAAGTCATATTAGGCAAATCCTGGGGCTTTCACACAAATTAACGCTGCAACCAGCGGAGCCTGAAGTGAAGTTGTTGATTTAGGATGATGTAAGGGAGATGCTTGAAGTTGATGAATGATACGCGCCCCGCACAACCATGTACTTGGACAGAAGCCGTTTTTTGAGGCCCTATTTGCAGCCATATTTGCGAGACACTGCTGGCGCAACGCTGGGTTCATAAACGCCAGGTATTGGCCAGCTCCACATACAAATAACATAGATCGCAAATGCTATTCCAATGCAATTGAAACGTTAAACTGTTACGTTATGAGTATATACAACTTTGATTTAAAACACCTGCTTCTTGCAGAAACGTTATAATCACGAGACCAAAGTGGGCCAAAATATATCTATCACTCAATCAAGAACTAAAGCAGGTTGTCCTTGAACGCCAAATAGAAGCACACTTGCATTGCGCCAAATAAAATCGACAATCAACACTCGTTGGTACTCATTAAGATATCATGTACTCTCTGGATCGCAAAAATGGAAAGAAATGGGAAGATGAAACAGACTTTCTAAATGAAAACTGGCGTCTTGTAACAGGATGGGCAGCTCAGACTCAGGATAGCATAAGGAGGTTCATCAGTCAGTAGTTTCACCTGTCTATTCTCCATCACGTTCATCGAGTGCCGCTATTGAGAAGCAATCCTTTGCAATGCAGCTAAAAGTTAATTACTTCCCCATGTGGTTCTCAGGAGCCAGCGGTGAGCGGCTCCCATCAGCACGTCTACATGCGAGCTCATCGCAAACTACTGCTCGCCGCCGCGCCTCCTGACCAGCTAATGATGGGCACGATCTGCGAGAAGCTTCTGAGCCAGATGGCTTAGGGCGGGACACATGGAACACCACACCACCTGACCAGCTCATGATCGGAACCATCTGCGAGACCCCTCTGAGCCAGATGGCTTAGGGCGGGTCACATGTATCACCTCACCTATTAGCTTGCTCATGATCGGCTCCATCAGCAAGTCTTCCATGATCATCAAAATTGTGTAACTACCTGGTATGAGCAGCGCACATCGTTGGCAACTGCAACTGATGTCGCCTTCGCTTTGGAAACGGAAATGTGGCACTATTATTAATCTCATTAAATGCTTGGGAGGATTGCTCGTTTCATTTTGCTCTGCGACTGTGAAACTTTTTCTAAATATTTCCTAAAGACAATACACAGAAGCATTCGTCTCAGTTTCCCGGATAGCCGTTTTCGAGAAATGGTACATTCGTCTCTTGCATTCGTCTGTATCGTGTACTCGGCTCATTTTATCTAGCAGCCGCCTCTTTCCCTCTGACAGAAACCAATTTCGAGACAACCTTCTTCCCTTCCACCCAACAAGTGATTATTCCTCCCCAGCAGCCACCAACCTCACTTAGGCAGCTCTGTTCCTTTCCAAGCAGTATAATGATGTTTTGAAGTTAGTATACGGAAACGAGAATAACAAAATTAAACGAATAATATTGTTCATGTCTGAAATCCTGTTTCATCATAAAGGAACGTAGTTACGCGGATCGTGCAAAATTGTTTCTAGGACTCGACTGAGGATTATGTAGTTTATAATATCGTGGACTATTATGGGGACAAAAGATTAGGAGTAGAGCTATTTTTTCATCACTCATCTTCTAACGTAAGCACACTGTAAATCAGTTGGAAGGCACAGCATTCAACGTATATTGGCAGGAACACGGGATGCTATTTCGACCATTTGACCAACGTTGATCTAATGACCACACTATCCCGCCATCACGCCCGCTACCGACCGACTGGTTTAAATGAGCTGGATAAATTAAATGAAATCAAAAGGCCGAATACTTTTTCCAATTGAGAGCATTTTGTTCATAACTTTTAGAGCCAAGCAACTACATAGAGTTGATTGAAGTTAAAAAATTAATAACTGTATAAAAATTACTGTGTTGACAAAGTTAGAAAACATTGTTGGACATGTTACTTGCTTGAGATTTGATGCCGGTCTTATAGGCGAAGGCATGAATCTATCAGCGGCAGTCCTCAAGGCCCGAATGAGAGCAAACGATAATAATATGTTAAGTATACGACTCATCATTACTTCAAATAGGAGAAGCATGACACATGTGAGTGAGCTCTGCTACAAGCGTGGGCATTAAGTCCTATCGACGTCGATCTCTGCGTTTTGCAGGCGCCTTCATACTTTTTCACACCGCTTTAATGTACTTTGTAATATCGTTTTAATTACTTTCATAAAGTGACAACATAGTAAAGCAAGCCTCGTTATTCTTTTTGACAAATGTGAGTGAGAAAATTGTTTTATATAAAACAGCATTAAATAAATCCGTCACAATATTGTCTACACAAATGATGAAACTCAATGAAATAGTTTATTAATTTCTATGGTATAAGCACTGCCATGTGCAAAGAAATCGACGAGGTACATGATTAACTTGGTTTTACTTAATTTAATTAAACTGGCGCATTGGTTTCAGAATTTCTTTTCGAATTTACAGCCCTTGATTGATAATAAGGCATTTATATAACGTACTTCGACATGAATTGTGATCACCTCTTCTTGCATCATGGAAACTGTTAATCTTTATGGTAAAAAATTTTCAAGAATCTTCAACACGAAATTGCAACTAATGACGCACATCTGCATAATTGAAAGCTTCCGCGTTCCGCGAAAATGCGTTCCGTTTTTTACATTCACTTTTTAATGACAAACCGCGCGACGGCATTGAATCAGAATTTAATTGTATATATGCTGTGAAGAATTATTCACAACTGGAGGAAGAATTTCCTCCGGCCTATTCTATCGTAGGACAAATCGCCGTTTACCGTCACGTGCATCATTTTTAGATGAACCGTCTTGATTTGCATCTTTGCTAACAACGTTGGTGTTTGATTTTGGTAAGGACCGACAATCTAATTAAAATTCATTCATATTGAGAACTGGATTAATGAAAAAAAATTCCCAGCAACCCTAACCTTCCTTTATAATCAAAGGAATGAGTCAGTCATGCAACACTTGAAATATGCCAGTCGCAATGATGCAGCGTATCATGCTTCATGGGATCACGACATGTGGCGGTGTTAGCTGGCATTATTTCTCCCCTACATGCACAAAGAGAGCCAAACATTGTCGAACGACCGACTCAGCGAGGTGCTTAGTAGAATAGTTCAAGAAACAAAAAGTGTGAATTGTAAAAGTGATGTTTACTAGATATAAAATGGGTTATTTGAAACAGGAATGGTTTTAAAAACTTCAATAATTTTTATGAAGTCGAGCATAGTGCCTATGAACTGGGATATCATCAGTAAAGACGACCTCTGCAATGGAAAAAATTCATTTACCGGCTTTTGTATCCTTTTTTTCCATCACTATAGAATTAACGCGTAGCAGGATGTCAAATGCTTCAACTATTGACCCTTTATTCAACATTCCGCAACCGGTTTCAAACAGTGTGGGCACCATGCTTGTCGCATCGATCGCATGCCATGAATAACTACACAAATTTAGGTCCAAGTAGGGGCGCATGCCGGAGGCCAGCTTTGCCAAACTTCACACGTAGTTCATATTCTTTTCCATAGGTAAGAACGCTAGAGTGCATAATGGCCTATGAAGTCAAGTGCTCAAAGCCATAGCGCCGGATGTCCATAGCCACAAAATAAGCTTGCCAAAGGTAAACATGGTCATACTGCATCTGGCCAAACCTCCTCTGGCCTAACCTCTTCAGGCCTAACCTATACGAGCTGCAACCTTTCTCCACCCAAAACAAACCTGAGCGGACCTAACCTAACCTCATTGGCTGCAAGAAGTTAGAAAGGCGGTCTAAGTGTGCTGGTAGAGCCAGTCATTGGCTACAAGAAGGATGTGAGCCGGGACGGGGTGAATAGGTTAGGCCAGAAGAGGTTAGGCCGGACTAGGTACAGCCGGATGGGAAACTGCCTTCTTATGAGCAAGCATGCTTAATTTAAGCATTGGCTGAAGCCCTACGGCGCTATTATCTTTCGGCAGTGTGTTGCTTGTCTGGATTACGGAGTTTAAGCGTAGTCTGCGGCTTCTAGTTCTGAGGCTGCGTAAAGTTAATGCATGGTGAAGCTAGGCATTGGCTCCAGGGCTTATTTAGGAGTAAAATTTGTGGCCTCCAGCTGCGCCTCCTTCAAGTACACTTCTACCTAGGAAATATTCAAGTAATTAGTTCCGAAGACGACATATGAAAATCTGCTGCTGCAATTAGTGAATATACTTTTAAGTTTTTCGCCCATATATTGCAAATTTTCTTGTGTGTACATATATAGCCTCATGAAACTGACTTGTTTAGAGCAGCATTTACGATCCTCGTGTCACGCGCGTCGCATGCAGTATTTCAGCAATGACGGCTCCAATCATTATCGACGTCGACAAATCTTTTTATTTTTGTAGTTTTCTGACATGATGGCAACCAAGTGGAAGTGGGTAATTTGCAGGCAATTACTAGAATACGATAGACTTTTTCATCTGAATAAGAATTTGTCCAGTGTTGGTCACTTTGAAGCTGATAGTCAGTCGTAACTTGGATCTTCTGCCATGTGCCCAAGACCTCCAACGAATAGCTCCAGTAAATTCTGTTACTGAACTTCGAGTTGCAGGATCAGAAGATTGAAGCTCGCTTCACTAAAGTCTATTATTTGTTTCACTTCGTGACACATGAAATGTGTAG
The DNA here is from genome assembly GCF_000764305.2 of Hyalella azteca. NCBI lineage: Eukaryota > Metazoa > Arthropoda > Malacostraca > Amphipoda > Hyalellidae > Hyalella > Hyalella azteca. Next base: position 312,016 of record NW_025942121.1, on the reverse strand, counting down.
GTCACAGTGATGCAGCGCCGTCATGCTTTATGGGATCACGACATTTGGCGGTGACTGCGGTCATCTTGTCTCTCATGCGCCTGCTAGCGGTACGTTATTAGTTATTAGTTGACGTCACAAATGCATGTTACTGAATTATTCTTTGGTTTCTAAAATAAACCATTAAACTAGAAGAGACTAGAATGATAACGAGCTAAACGAATGAAATTTCAAAGAGTAGCATATTGTCTGTGTAGTTTTGAATAACAAAGATCAACTGAAATATCGTTTGCTAGTAACTATCCTTGAACGGTTTCTCGTCCGTATAAATGAATTAATGGGATATATTGGGTGCGTATAGCCGCGCAAACCGTCAATGTATTTTGATTGGGTGTTTTATTCATCAGTGGGCGCGAGTCCTCCAGCTTTCTTCTGTCATAGGCTAAAACACAATTATTAATCGGGTATTTTTTATTGACGGACACTTAACCGACAAGATGCTTGACATTTTAGAAAACATTCTTTTAGAGGATGACCGAGAGCTATATTATTGTGAAGCCACCGGTAACTCGTCCTTAACTTTCCACCAGAAATGGCAGAAAACTCGATAGCAAAATTCCTGCTGCTGCTAACAGCAGCTGCAACGGCTGCGGGGAAATTTTAGAAGATTTGCAGACCCCAAAACTGGTAAGAAATTGAATCTGCCATTCGGACATTAATATTTGATGCTTTTAGTGACCCTAGAACCCTTGTTGATCTCGTAAGTAGTTGAATATCAATCACGCTATCCTTCATGATCAACAGCAGCGCTCGATGGTCTCCACGCAACATACGACACTAAAAGTAGTCTCCACGCACCATGTTGATAATAATAGTTCACGTGCACTGTGTTAATAATGCCTCCATGTGTTTAATTGCGATTGTTTGCCATTATGGATTATGTTGCGCACGATGGCGTGGAATCTGTTGACGTGAACAAGGAATAATTGAACATAGGTGATTTACAGGCACGTACCTGCCAGGTTTTTAAGCTGACTTACTCGTTGTTACTGTACAGTGGAGTGCCTGCCAGGTTTCATAGCTGCCTTACTCGTTGTTACTGTACAGTGAAGTGCCTGCCAGGTTTATAAGCTGACTTAATCGTTGTTATTGTACAGTGGAGTGCCAGGTTTGTAAGCTGACTTGATCGTTGTTATTGTACAGTGAAGTGCCTGCCAGGTTTCTAAGCTGACTTAATCGTTGTTACTGTACAATGGAAGGCCTGCCAGGTTTCTAAGCTGACTTAATCGTTGTTGCTCTACAGTGAAGTGCCTGCCAGGTTTTTAAGCTGACTTAATCGTTGTTAGTGTACAGTAGATTGCCTGCCAGGTTTCTAAGCTGGCTTAATCGTTGTTGCTGTACAGTTGAGTGCCTGCCAGGTTTCTAAGCTGATTTAATCGTTGTTACTGAACAGTGAAGTACCTGCCAGGTTTCTAAGATGACTTAATCGTTGTTGCTGTTCAGTGGAGTGCCTGCCAGGTTTCTAAGCTAATTTAATCGTTGTTGCTGTATAGTGGAGTGCCTGCTAGGTTTCTAAGCTTACTTAATCGTTGTTGCTGTACAGCGGAGTGCCTGTCAGGTTTCTAAGCTGACTTAATCGTTGTTACTGTACTGTACTGTGAGTGTTGTTTGTGGCAGCGTGGCGAACGGACGTTCGGTGTCGCGCGCGGTCCGCCGGTTACATTTAATTTTGCCGGTTCAACTGTGTTATTGCATTCTGTACTGAAGTGTTCCAGTGAATAGTCTGGAATTAAGTAAAGTCAGTAAAAAATTGAGTGCAAGTAACAATTGATTGAAAACCTGAGAACTGCCATTAAAAATTGAGTGCAGGTAACGATTGACTGAAAAAAAAATTGAGTACGATTTAACTCTGTTGACCCATACTATACTGAAGTGTTCCAGTGAATAGTCTGGAATTAAGTAAAGTCAGTAAAAAGTGAGTGAGTTACCAATTGATTGTGAAACATGGCAGCCAATGTCTGTGTTAGTAAACCTGCCAGAGAATGCCTGGAATGCAACAAATGCAATTTTGGATAATTGGCACTAAGATGTAACACATGCAGACAATTTTGTCACTTCGAATGTTCACTACTTCCAGAATACCAACTTGCAAGATATTTAAAAACGAGAACATCATTCATGTGTAGAAAATGCGTTATGAACGAAAGGTGGGCGGGTGAAGCCATGGAGAGTGTGCAAATGGTTCGAGCGTCTGAGAGAAGAAGGCCTATCGTGAATGGGTCTCTCTGTTCGACCAAGACGCGTCTACCCTCAACTCCCCTCACTCCCCTCACTCCCTCTACTTCCTCCCCCTCATCCCTCACTGCTGCCCAACATGCTCCGCCTACCCCGAGCCTTGACCGTAGCCTTGCCCCTCCCCTCTCCTCTTTAAATGCCTCGAACAAGAAGCATTTGACTGTTAAGAAACGCGTTTGCTGGAGATATCTTCAGGGCAAGTGCGATTGGGAGAATGAGGAAATGAACTGTAACTATTTTCACCCTAAGATCTGTCAAAAATTTGCAACATTTGGAAGCAAAAACCAGCGCGGATGCAAAAAAGGGAGAGACTGTCAATATTACCATCCGTTCTTATGCTGGAATACTATCAAAAATGTAACTTGCAAACGTGATTCCTGTCGGTTTCACCACCTTAAACTCAACCTGCAGTTGAGTGGTAATGCCGAAGAGAGACGTGACCCTGATAGTTCCTCCTCGGAACACAGGATAGATTATACTGTCAAACCCAAAACATCTGAAAGAAATTACATGGTTCAAAAAAAAAAACGGTTCTGGGAAGGGCGAATCTATCGAAATCAAAGGTACAGAGCAGTCCCAAAAATTTCCGCACCGGCCATCACAATCTACCGGAGTGAAGAAGAACAAACAGGACTCGATATCAAGCGCAGCCATTTTTTAGGCCTACAGAGGCAAGTAGATCAGATTCAACAACATTTCCTTGATCAGCCTCTTTGTTGTAGATATTTTCGACCGAAAAATAGTTATGATTGAGCCTGCTGATACGCGGAGGGAAAATCCCGCATACTAGCTGCTCAAATGGAGGCGTTGTGGAATACATGAGGGGAAAGAGACGTCGTAAATTACTGAACTGTCAGTTCACGGTAAAGGCGAAGTCAATGAGGGGCGAAGAATAATACGTGGCCAGTGGTCGGCCTAGTCCAATTAGTTATAGCCGACCGTTGGCCTTCCTCGGCCACCTGAAAGCGACCAGTGACCGCGAGAAAGGGTCTGGCTAGGATATCATATTACAAAGAGTACAAGCTCGAGGGTAGCGACAGGCTGAGCTTCGGACTGATCAAGGATTTTACACGATGGTCGCGAAAACCTCGCTCTTATACTTCGCACGGCTTTCAGTCAGGGCCTTAACGGGTACAAGGACTGCGCCACTGGAAAGGACGAAGATGTTGATTATTGTGGTGAGTCGAATTAACTTTAATACGAGCATCGTTATTTCAATATCTTGTATATATAATTTTCTAATATAAACTGATTGTTTGTTGTCTCTAGATCGAAAGGTCAAAAATATTTTTTTGCCAAGCGTGGATACGACAGATAGAGGGTAACAAAATACTTTGAGCATAATTCTGAAAGTAATTAAATAGGCAAGAGTGGTCGTTTAGAACCAGGAGCACTTAACGGGGACCTCAAGAGAACGATTTAAGAAAGAAATTTAACAGTATAAAATGACCATGTTATTCATTATAGTGTAATTATTAAAAACAGAATGTACAGGAATACATTTATGCGTTCTATGTTATTCCATAGCAACATAAACATTTACTGAATTCCAAAAATACTGAAGAATCAGATGTAGGTAGTATGGTGACTTTTCTTAGGAATTGTAACTAAACATTCGGAAGCATTGTTCAATAACAGCAGGATAGTTGTTATTAAGGGATGAGATAGAGCTGCGGTCGAGTTGATGAAGCCCAAAATCTAAATATGTGGCTTAAACTTAGTGCACCGATGAAAAGCCCATAACTACTCTTGGTATATAGGACAGAATTTAGCAAATTCTGCGCAACGAGAGAGGTCTGCTTAGCTGAAGTGGTGCAATCGGAACTTAGTTTACTTTGCTAAAGTGACACGGATTATTTCTAGTGACACCACGCTCTAAAGGTTAGGCAGCTGTTAATCCTGGACGCTACTATTGCCTCTGAAAAATTGAACGGTAAATGATTGCCGTGTGGCGCCGTTGCCGGAGTATGCAGCTATCATATAATGTCGCCATTAGCATGTTTAATATGCAACTATATATTAAGTCCTGCCATTGCGGGAACGTTTTCTTCACCACTTTGCGTCGAGCTCGATTGTCTCGGCGTTGCATGTACCACGACATTGTTTCCTTGAACTCTTATGCTCGTGCTTAACCTCTCACTCACTGTATAATGCATCACTAGCTAACTACCTTGATACATTGGATTATAATAATTTTGCTGACGTAAAATTTATATCTGTTCAGGCTTCGAGTGTCCTCCTGCGGAATTCTAGTGTGACGATGGAGAGTGTTACGACTTTCAGGTGTGCGACAGGCATAAAGACTGCACCAACGGGGAGGACGAAAAACTCTGTAGTGAGTTGGCAAATACAAGTAAACTTCATGCTGCGCACGAGCTAATACATATTATGATGTTAAATTATAGTAAATTCAATAATTTACCCCTTATTTGCTTACATAAGTATCAAAAGTATTCGCATACATGATGTAAATAAGAGTTTACAAGATAGGTATTTAACATTTTATAGATAATTATTTGATAATTATCTATATAAGAGGCAATAAAAACATTTATAACCAAATTCACATGTTACACAATATACAATCGAAAAAATACTCCTTTTTTAAGCCATTCTCACCCAGCATCATAAATGTGTAACTCTTGTATACTGGAATGTACATGATACTTAGTATACATGAAAAAGAACATTTACTAAAATATCAATTAATAAAGAATAAATTGACTAACAGACTGCCAAGGCCAAATTGGGTCCGTCTGAATTGTGCGAACTTTATAGAAACTGGGTGTAAAAAGAAATAAAATCAAGAGAAAATAACGAGGCTTTGTTCAAACCATCAAGAAGTAGGATTTATTGGCACATGAGAAAAAATGTTTTTAGAATAATTCTGAAAATCTAGGAAAAATTGCCCCAAATAACATTTATTCAATAGCCCCATTTGTAATAATATTAGCTTTAGCAGAGTAACGAAGAAATTTGACGTAGTTGCTTGACACCTTTGAATACCGCTAAGTATTATAATGATATTGTGTGCAATTTACTGACGTAAACAATCATGTGCAGGCTTGTACTGCTCGAATGGGTATTTATGCCTGGACGAGCTGTGCATCTCCAGCAGCTGGGTATGCGATGGTGTCCTGGACTGCAATCTCGGAGAGGACGAAGGCAACTGTAGCACCACGACTCCGGGTACAACGACTACCACCACAACTATCGAAACCACTAAGACCTCTTCTACAAGTACTATTTCCGAATACACAACGCCAGCGACGGGAGGATGTCCTCTACCTTACGACCGTGTTGGTGATACTTGCCTTTTTGTGGAACTATTCAATGAAGGTCAGTTAATAGACTACGTGCATCATCAGTCTGGTGATAGGCTGTACGTAATATTGGTCGGCAGACAGGGTGTGCTTAATACACTACAGCAGACGGACATGTGCATTATTCGAAAATAACGCTGTAAAAGTTCCCAAGAGCTCATTAGTGCCAGGTCGATTACAGTGGAATTGTATGAAGAAGCCGTTTTTACGGAATAGTCGGAAGAAATTACACTCCACCAAAATGCGTGAGAAATAATTTATGAGCTTAGAATGATGTGGACGAAAATATAAATTAGACATGCGATCGTAGTTATTCGTTGTCTTATTTAGTTATTTAGTCTACAAAAAGTATAATATTATGTGTAATATGATCATTTGAACCTCGTTAATTATTAAAACGCTTCAATTTGAATTTTGGGTTGTAGTCACTTAATCATTGCCAATGTTTGAGTGAAAGAAAAATGTTCGAAAACACGAATTGAAAATGTCGCTATTTTCCAACGTTAAAATTCATATAAATGAATCATACAAATACAGATCACCGAGTAACGCTACTGTATTTGTCCAATATAGAGAAGATGAATGACAGATAGTATTTTCAGCCCCACTGAAGTCTTTAAATTAAAAATACATTACATTAAATACTCTAATACATAATAATAATAATATAATAAAAACATAATAATAAATAATTATACATTAAAATTTTTAAATTATCAATTAAATTATTTTCTTTCTTCGGTTTTCCGGACAGTGCCTGTGAAGTAATTAAGATAATGAAGCTCAAGGGCGCGTGTTACAATAACCGGAACAAACGGAAACCACGTCTGCTACATAAAAAGTCATCAGACTCATAAAAAACTGATGAATTGAAAGTAATCAGATGCGTAGAGAAAACATGACAGTGATATGTTAGAAACACTTCAGCATCAGAACGATGGTGCACGAGGACAAAGACATACCATATATTTGAGGCCTCATCGAGCGAACACCAAATATCAGATCCGTTGCCATCCTCTAGAAAAGTCTTAATCGAAAAAGCATCACAGATTTCAATCATTTCTTGCATATTTTCGTAAGTTTCGTAAGATTGTGTGCCATATAGTTGGCAGATGGTGTGTCATACTATAAGTCAGTAGACAGATTATGTGCCATACGGTCAGTAGACAGTGTGTCATTCGGTCAGTGGACAGATTATGTGCCATTCGGTCAGTAAAGAGTGTGCCATACGGTCACTCGACAGTGTGACATGCATGTCAGTAGACAAATTATGTTCTATACAGGTCAGGAGACAGTGTGTCATACAGATCAGTAGGCAGTGTTTCACACGGTGAGTAGACGGAATATGTGTCATACAGGCCAGTAGACAGATTATGTGCGTATAAATCAGTAAACAGATAGTGTATCATACAGTAGCAGACAGTGTATTATATAAGTCATTAGGCTGGAAATATTCTAGTCAGGCGATTAAAACCCGCAACAAATTATTTCAATAATCTTTCCAAAATTATTTTACGTTTTATCTACAGGCAATGCCATTTATATATCTTCTTATATACAATATAGAAGGAATTTCCTTCAGGAATCCACGATCAGATGCAATCTGAGTGTGAGAGTCTCGGAGGTTTGATGCTCGAGTTTGAGGACGCCAGCGACTTCTGGGAGATACTGCGCTACCTCGAGCAGCAAGGTGGGGCCAGGGAATGTGATGATACGTAGTCTTAACTTCTGGAAAATATTGCGCTACCTCGAGCAGCAGGGTGGGGCCATGGAATGTTGTGCAACAGAGCCCAACTTCGGGACGATACTGCGTTATCTCGCGCACCGAGGTAGAGCCAGGGAATGTGGTGCAACATAGCCTAACTTATGGGCGATACTGCGTTATCTCGCAATGTGGTGCGACATAGCCTAACTTTTGGACGATACTGCGTTATCTCGCACATCAAGGTGGGGCCAGGGAATGTGGTGCAACATAGCCTAACATCTGGATAATACTGAGCTTCCCTGAACAGCCTGGTGCGGTTATGGAATGTGATGGAACATTCTGGGCAATGCTGCGCTGTCTTAAGAAACAAGATATGGCGGAGACCAGTAGCACTCCATTTTCCTGTTATCTTTTTTTGTAATAATGTTCAAGCGTTAGCCTAATGAAGTGGTTTTATGAAAGTCTCACTCCGAGCAGGGCTGACTCAGCATGACTACTGGGTGGGTGCTGAGCTGGAGGCAGGCAGCACGACGGCGCACTGGCTGAACGCCGGCACCCCCGTCCGTTCGGGCGCTCCGTTGTGGGCCATCAGCCGCAACTCCAGCAGCCTAGCCTACGAGCAGGTGTGTCCCAACGAGCTGGTGTCTCCGAGCAGGTGCGCGTCTAAGTTCAGATACGTATAGCATCCGTATGCAGTGTGTTTTGTGTCGAGTTCATTTGAAGTGTGATATTTTATTTGGGTACAATGCAATGACTGGTTGTTGCCTTCGTTGGATCGCAGGAGCCGGCGGCGAGCGGCTCTAAGCAGCGTATCTACATGCGAGCTCATCGCAAACTCCTACTCGCCGCTGCGCCTCCTGACCAGCTCATGATCGGAACCATCTGCGAGACCCCGCTGAGCCAAATGGTTTAGACGAGACACAGGGTACCGCACCGCCACTTGACAAGTTAATAATCGGCACCCTCTGCGACCATCAATATTTCTCACCATTAACACATCGTCGTCAACTGCAACGCGAAGACCTTCGCTACCACTCGATCGGATGGCCGGACGATTCCTCCCCAAGAAACATCTAAGTCGAAGAGGTGTTCAATTCCTCACCCACCACTTCAACATCTCAGCCGACATCCCAGACATCTTGAAAAATTAGCGCATCAAACCCATTTCAAAGCCCACGAGGGAAACCGAGAGATCCAGGCACTCTTCTTTGCCCAGAAGTTAAAATCAATAAGCTGATATTGTTTCCTGACCTCACAGCATTCCTGGCTACCTTCTCTTCGCAACACAAATCTGGAAACTCAACAGTAACTGCTCTTCTCCTACTCTCGCATCAAATCACGGCCAGCTTCAACTACAGACTCCCATCTGCCCGTACTGTGGCCTGTGGCAGTCACCACCAACCTGTGGAGAGCTTGGGGGTCATCCAGAATTCCGCATTGAAGCCGAGAGATTTATGTCCTTTTCTAGCCACCCACCTGGATCTCACTTGCTCGCCGTTCATCGTTAGTGCTCTCCACCTTTCTTACCCGCTCGCCTCCGTCACTGGGGTATATCCCATAAAGTCATCCTTGCAATCCTGATTTGATTATCTCGTGGCCTTTGTACTGATAAACGACAGCCAGCCGGTTGGATTCTACGGGGAGGCTAGGCGGGCTCTTCGTACGGTTCGTTGGGTGATTGCCTCCCACACCGCAGAGTTAACTGGGAACAACAGGGTCCTGGCCGCTCTGCCACCTACAATCGCACTTGAGGAAGCTATGCTCCCTCGCTACCGTTCGGCGCTGGCTCAGCTCCGGTCGGGATTCTGCAGCCACCTGCTCCCTAACCTTCAAGGTGCTACGCTCCCCAAGCGCGGCTTGTCACGAGTGTGAGGATCCCCTCCACTCAACAGAGCTCCTCTTCTACTGCCGTCTTTCCTCACGGACCTCTGTAAGGGAAATTCATCCCTTGTCAGATCTTTATTGTGGTCAAAAAATTATTTCTAGTTATACGGTATGATGTTACCGGTTAAGTTGGCTACCGTGTCGCGTGTGCTGACGTGGCATCACCAGGTTAAAGTCCGCGTTAGGATACACATTCATTATTTCGTTGAGACTTGGTCGGAGCGCACCTTCCTCTCACTGTGCTCTAGTGACTGTGTAGCGTCCCTAGTAGGTGAGTTGCAGTGGAGATATAAGATAGGCTAATTCTGTGTTTGTAATTTAGCTTATGAATTTTCTAATAAGTGTTTACCGACCCGCTAATTTGAATTGCATAACTGATATAATTAATAGTGTTGTGTATTTATCTGCGTAACTAGAGTAGTTCACCACCATTGTTTGGCAGGATCGATTTTCTTGCCTGGCCAACAAGTACGGCTCCTACGTAGGCCGACGACTGCGGCGCTTCTAGGGAAGTGTCCGCCACATTCAAGTCTCTACCGGTCCTGACACCTACAGTGTGTTCACTCACAGCTGATGCTGTGCATCTTCTTGTTGTACCCTATAGTGTCAACTGTGTATTGCCTTCAGCATATAGTGTCATCAGCGTGTTGCCTTCAGCAAATTGCGTCCTAAGCTTATTGTGCCTTCAGCATATTGTTTCTTTATAAAGTTACCCATATTTTCAGTTCCGTGTGCCTATTATTCGTAGTTATTCGTTCCATGTTATAAATTGTTAAATAGTTGAGTGTTCCGTTAGTCATTATTGTTGTAGTTGTTTCTGGTTGATAGATACTTGTTTATCTGGCTTTCATTTCTCCTTTGTTGAGGTTAGGTGGCAGTCGTGGCGGAAATTTATCGAATCAAATTGGAGTCGTCCTTAACTTGAACCTTACAACCTCCCCTGCCCTTCACTGAGAGATAGTGCTCTTTAGACTGCCGGTTTTAGCCTACCTACCATCATTTGCCCACCTTCTTCATGTTGCGTTCGCGCCTCACCCCTATTGTAAATAACAGGTAACGATATCTCACTCGCAGACTGCACATACTGACTGTAGCGACAGTCACGGGACGTGACTGCAGCGTTAACAACTATTTTTTTGCCGAGTATACCCAGTTGCCAGCTCAACATACCAGATTTTAACAACTACCCCGAAACTAAAATACTCGCACAGGACATTTGTTTCCATACCGGATATTTAACAAATCTGGCATTGAAATAAAGACGATAACCGTTTACCGCCACTCCGACATTCATCTTGATTATTGTAAGTTAATAAAAGTAGATATTTTAGTTCCAATACAAATTGTATTGAAATTGTTTTGTATATTAAATAACATAACATAGTGATGTCGGCGCTGAAGTGTAGGCCTGATGTGGCCTGTCGCCGATTCTTTTCCTTTTCGTGCCTTGTTCACAGAAGATCTAATATCGTGTTATTTGCCCGGATCAGATAAAGTTCTCATCATGGATCGATATCCTGCATCCATTTTTCATTTTACTAGCTAGGCCTTTAGGTGCAATCTACCTTTTAGTGCAATTTGGAAACCAATTTTTAAGGAGGTTTTGGAAGAAAAATTTGGAGGTTGACGAGGTCCAGAGAAATAAGGTAATCAAGAGGGTGACGCAGGCTAGATTGCAAATTTATTCCGGTAATTATAGAATAGGAGTGCCAGGAAATACACACTGGCCGGCATAAATAAGACGTATCCAAGACACGCAAAACAATAATAAAATGCAAGGAGGAAATATGTGAAATGTTCTTCGTGTATGGACTGTATGACATTCTGCATTAGTTGGATGCAATGCTAAATTACTCGCCGGATATACCTATGTTGGTAATCGCTGGTCACAGAATCAATTATTCGAAATGATCCGAAAGATCAGGAAACCTATTCAATAAGATGCCAGCTACGGTACAATATGAATAAGAAAACCCTAACAGGAATTTAGCACAAGGATTGCGTACTATACAAGAATCGCTCTTTCAATTTGATAGTCATTAGATACGCAAAACAGAATTATTATTATCCGACAATTTACTCCTTAGAAATTTACTATTAAGATTCTATTAGATTCATAAAGCAACAAAGATGATTCTCGAGGGTTTGAGAGTTAATCCATTAACATTTACGATACTGACAATTTCTCTCACAAAATCATACGAAGAGTTTCACTGATAACTTCTCTCTAGCCAGAGAATATCATACGAGTTACTGACTGATCATTTGTATAGTTATTTAATTGTAAAATTGATGAAATCCGAAATAAGTAGACAAATTCAAGCTAATTAAGTTACATATAGTTATAGTTACAGAGATTTATGACCAACGAGTTTGAATGTTTAATAAAATTAATTACGACATTTAACGGTAAGGACAGTGCGAGATATAAATTCGAGTCACTTCGATTAATAGTTAATCCAAACTTCTTTTGGCTTCACCAAACAGTGTCTGCATTATGAGGATCTCGGTATATAAGTAGCCACTAAGGTTAAGGTTGGTCGGAATACATTTCCTAAGCGGGATCTAATTATTTACAAATGATTGTTTGATTTTTAAGTCAACATAAATATACTTCTAGTATAAATGCATACACAAATAGTAAAGTAAACATTCACCCAGTGGTTAGGTTTTTACTAGGACACAAGAGAGAAAACACGGCACCCGTTTTTGAATGGAATTGAAAGTCCAGTGGCGCGTCTGGTGTTGCCACAAGCTTGGTTGAAAATTGATGCTATATTCTCATCTATCGTGAATTACAGTATATAATAATTTGTTATTACAAGAGCTTAAACTATTACCATAAGTATTAGATATTATAAATATTAAGACTGGCCATGACTGGCTTACAATGCTGATTACCTTTACTTTTATTTCAGTCTATTTGACTTCGCCATCAGCCAGGGTTCACAGGTGACGTACATAATTAATGAATTAAATCTATAAAAAACTGTTTCATTCTAATAATACTCTCGAATCACTACATCCCTTTTAGCTTGTGAGGAATAACGGAATTTCAACTCGGGTACAATCAAAATAAATTGTGATCAGACAGCTTGTGTAAATTTCGACTAATTCCAATGGTGATAGCCTCGTCGAGAGTAGGCATCTTAAGTCGGCGAACACAGAAAGGTGACACAAAACTCCATGACCGGCCGAGCACTGCCAAAGTCAATACAGCGTGTAGGTGCTGAGCTAGTCTGAGCAGAAGGCGTTCGTTGGATGCTGCCTAGCTATAATAATGCCTCGAAATGAATCGTCATTACCCATCACTCCATTTGAGAATACATTAATATCTTACAGGGAAACTTATTCAACAAACCTCTACATAGCAGGTGCACACTGCGCAGTCTAGGCAGTTCCAGATCGGGGATGGACACAGCGACACTAAATCGGATACAGGCGTCAAATTCGTTTCGTAGAAAAAAGTTACCCTTACGTTGCCTGCTCACAAATAGTATTATCTTCCGCATGCGTAATGCGGGCACACGTAAAATATTCAATTGCAAAAATAATGTGTTTTTAAACAAGTTCTTGCATATCATATTAATGCATGTAGTACAGCATGAATGTAATAAGTGAATGAACGTACAATTGTACACATAAACATATTTTGCAACGAACATAATTTTACTCACGCCTTACCTACGTCTAATATATGTATGTTGTCATTGAGCAAGCACAAGTGGGCTGCAGTTGTTCCACCACAATGAGATCAGGATTACATTCTAACAATTCGACCGACTAACCTCTAATCAAGTCGCTGTTAAATTTTAATAACCTTCAAGCCAAATCCGAAGACTACTCGGTATTTTTAAACTTGCTCTGTAAATCTTAAATTCCGCTGGTGATATTTAATTGCAGTGAGCAACTAAAGCCATCCATCTGCGCGGCATGTTCCGCCACGAAATGAAATCTAAACATAGTTTCGATTTTTTCGAACATGAATAACGCCATGAATAAAATCATTAATTTGAAAAGATACATATCAATAAAGGTGAACTCGTAGCATGTGCGTTGTCAAGGATATAGATCGATGCATGTTTGAACTATATATTAGTTCAGCCATGAGTTAGGTTTCCATGATTAGGAATAAAAATATAAATTATACATAAGCATAAAAATTCACTAAATTCAATCAACTAAAGCGTTTATTACTTCTAATTTTGTGTCATGTAAAACATACATTCTTCCAGTTAAGTCCTATAATCTCAAAACCAAATTGAAAGATTAAATAATGAATCTTTGAGATAAAAGATAGGGAATTCCAATTGATATAATTTGAAAGTCTCAAAGAAAATCCATATTCAATTTTATGCCGGTCGTTGTGGTGGAGGGACTCAACTAAACTATCCCATAAATCAGCATTTGGCGATAAAACTGTTCATAATGTAAAAATTTACGAAATAAGTAGTCGAAACGTCAACCGACTTACAGCTTGAAACTTGAAAGCCATCTAGATATCAGAGACTGATCCAAGGACCGAGCCAGAGGAATAAAATCTCACACGCCAATTGTTAATATAAAGTAGGAACAAGTTCCACGATTCTTCATTATAGTATTTACCGATATGGTATTTACTAATATTTATCGGTATTGAGTCCTAGCAGTATTTGAAAACAGACAAATTCAAAAAAACTTGTAATGTAACGATAACGATAACTTACTCGATAGTAAAAAACTCTCGAATTGTTCCCATCACTCATTGCAGGCCCTGAGTCCGAAAGATATCTTCGTTCAAAGTATAATGGGTAATTTTCTATGTTAGAGTAACGTAATACATCTTAATATATTGACTGTGTAATTTTCTTACTTATGTTTCGAATGATTGAGTCACGTAACATGTTTTCAACTGTCGCCAGTGAAACTTCTTAATTCAGGTTATGACTCTTAATATCACTTGCCCATGATACATGAAATATTGCCCGAGTAAGTTTCGAATTCATGCTATTATTATTAGATTCGCACAGAATTTCTTCAAGTTTCCCCGCAAAATTTTAAATTTGAGTTTCGTTTATTAGAGTCCTATTAAACTGTGCTGTCGTCAGCTAGCTGCATGGTTGTAATGTGGCCCCCAGGTTGACTGTACGGTATAGGACGATGACGGGAGTGAGTAGCTGTTTTTCGGCAATGACGGCTCCAATCACTACCGACGTTGGCAAAAAATTTTATTTGGGTTGTTTTCTGACACCAGGACAGCTAAACGGGTGATTTGCAGGCAATTTCCAGAATATTATAGACTTTTTCACCTGTGTAAGAAGGTTATCCGCACTACTTGTCGGAACAGTAATTGTTGTAAGGCCTAGCCAGTCAAGTTGAAGCACTTTGTCTCTGGTGCCCTGGTGAGGCTGACTGAGCTATTATAGGCTGCAGTACGCTATTCTCAGGACAGAGCGAAGTCCCTCTCCTCTCTAGAAGACTCTCTATAGTTATAGTCTCTCCTTAGTTTAATAGGCTACCTAGTAATGATCGTGATTCTGAACTGTTTTGAATAAATATAAAAACTTTATACCAGTTAATTGAACCCAACATCGTCACAACCTGAAATAGAATTTATCCATAGTTGGTCACCTGGAAGCTGATAGTCGTAACTTGGATCTTCTGCTATGTGCTCAAGACCTCCAACGAATAGCTCCAGTAAATTCTGTTACTGGACTTCGAGTTACAGGATCAGAAGATTGAAGCTTGATTCACTAAAGTCTATTATTTGTTTCACTTCGTGACACATGAAATGTGTTGGTCACAATGATGCAGCGTGTCATGTGGATCACGACATGTGGCGGTGATTGCGGTCATCTTATCTCTTGTGCTCCTGCTAGCGGAGCGCCAGTCGCCATCCAGCAACCGTCACAACTACAGCGATCCCACTTAAGCATTTTGTCCTGTTAAAAGTTAATTGTTGGAATAATTATAGTAGATAAGTCGTTGTTGTAAAAAATGCGTGTTGCTGAATTATTCATTGGTTTTTAAAATAGTCCATTAAACTAGAAGAGTGAATAACGACTAGGATGTTGACGAGCTACAGGAACTAAATTTCAAAGAGTAGCATAATGTCTAATATAACTAAGTACTAATAATGTCTGAATAACTAAGATTAACTGAAATATCGTTTGCTAGTGACCATCCTATAACGGTTTCTCGTCCGTATAAATTACCTAATGGGATTTATTGAGTGCGCATAGCCACGCAAAGTGTCAACGTATTTTGACTGGGTGTTGTATTCATCAATGGGTCCGAGTCCACCAGCTTTCTTCTGTCATAGGCTAAACCTCCATTATTAATTGGGTATTTTTTTTATTGACGGGTACTTGCTCGACTATATGTTCGACATTTTAGGAAAAGTTCATATTGAGGATGGCCGAGAGCTTATGGTATTGAGAGGCCAGCCCTAACTCGTCCTTAACTTTCCACCAGATATGGCAGGAAACTCGGTCGCAAAACTCCTGCTGCTGCTGACAGCAGCTGCAGCGGCTACGGGAAATTCTAGAAGATTTTCAGATCCCAAAATTGGTGAGCGAATGAATCTGCCATTCGGACATCATCAATATTTGATGCTTGTCGTGATACGATGCTAAGCTGACATACACATTGCTATTGTGCAGGTGAGTGCGCGCCAGGGTACTACCAATGCCTGGACGGAAAGTGTATCTACAACTCACGGGTGTGTGACGGGTCGGAGGACTGCGGCACTGGAGAGGACGAACTAAATTGTAGTGGTCAGTTGAATTAACTTTCACACAAGCATCGTCATATATTTATCTTGAATACGATTTTTTATTTAATCTGTTATTGTTTGTAGCCTCCAGAAATGTCAAAAATATTCTTTTGCCAAGCGTGGGTATGACTGATAGAGGGTTACAAAATACTTAAAGCATATTACTGAAAGTAATTAATCGGCATGAGTGGTCATTTAGGACCAGGAGCACTTAATAGTGACCTCAAGAGAACGATTTAATTACCTTAATTAATTAAAGTTACCACGCCGCGTGTGTCTAGAGGAGTGCCTACCACGAGTGCCTGGTGAAGTGTCTTGCCACGTGTGCCTGGTGGAGTGTCTTGCCACGTGTGCCTGGTGGAGTGTCTCGCCACGTGTGCCTTGTGAAGTGTCTCGCCGCGTGTGCCTGGTGGAGTGTCTTGCCACGTGTGCCTGGTGAAGTGCCTGGCCGTGAATGCCAAACCTACACCCAATGCACTAACTGACTAACACCTACAAAAATGGCAAAACGATCACTGCAACTTTTGCAGCCATTTGTACATACATCAAACACAAAACAATGAAAAACATAACCAAACATAGGTCAACATTGATAAACTAGCCATCAAATAAACAGAAACCCAAATTTACCACCCTCACCCTGACTCAACAAAAGCAACTGAAAATAACAGTCCCTCCCGCCAGTAGGTGCTAGGGGTTCGGCAGCATCCCCTCCGAATCACTGTAAGTGAGCTGCGACTTCGACACGATCTTTCCTGACGGAAACACCACTAAAATATTCAACTTCTTTTACAAACGGCCTGAGATCAAGGCTCCGTACTACTAAGGCTACTTTAACTTCAGAACTGAAGTTATTATAGATGACGATAACATAAGACGATCAACACTGAACCGTTCACGACTGCAAACTGACGGCGAAAGTCTAGAGAATATTCCTCCTCCCTCGGCAGCCATGACTCAAGACAGAAACAGTGACAGAGACCCTAGGAACAGAAAAACAAGCCACTAATAGTTTAAATAATCATTCATCACTGGACCAGTGGGGAGCCGGATTATCAAATCATCGCTAAGCACAGGTAGCAACTTACGCGTTGCGTAAGTGCTGTTATGAAGAAGTAATTCTAGAGGTGTTATTATCAAAACAGTTGCGCGGAAAGTTACGTACTGAAAGCTGTGCGTAACTTAACGCCTGCTCGGAGGTGTCGTAAGTGGAGTTCCGTAAAACTTTTGAATGGGTGAAGCGATTGGTAATCATTTAGCTACTAGTGTACAACTATCATTTTAAGGTAAATCTTCGGGGGCGCAGCCGCAGGCCATAGATTGTGCTTTTAAACAAGCCGTGGTGCCTGCGCCGTGTAGTGCATTAACTTTACTCAGCCTCAGAGCTAAGAGCCACAGACTACGCTTGAACCCCGTAATCCAGATAAGCGACACACTGCTGAAAGATAATAGCGTCGTAGGTCTTCAGCCAATGCCTAAGCATGCTAGCTCATAATTAAGCAGGCAGTTCCTCATTCGGCTGCACCTACTCCGGCCTAACCTCTTCTGACCTAATCTATTCAAACTGTCCCGGCTCACAACCTTCTTGCAGCCAATGACTGGCTTTACCAGCACACTTGGAGGTTAGGTTAGGTCTGCTCACGTTTTGGGGGGAGAAATGCAACTTTTTTAGGTTAGGCCTGAAGAGGTTGAGCCGGAAGAGATTTGGCCAGATGCAGTATGGTCATGCTTACCTTTAGTAAGATTATTTTTTGGCTGTGATTATCCGGCGCTATGGCTTTGAGCACTTGACTTCATGGGCTGTTATGCCCTCTAGCGTTCTTACCTACGGAAAGAAATATCAACTAAGTGTGAAGTTTGACAAAGCTGGCCTCCGGCATGCGCCCAAATCTTTTATTTTTTTATAGAAAAATATAATTTTTTTATCTGAGGAATTATATTAGTCATGCATCGAATGAATTTTCTCTAGTACATGTCGATAGGAAACGAGTTTTTTGGTGGAGCTAAACAATGAAATAAGACGAATTCATAACAATTTTACTCTCGTTTTTCATTTTATCATATTATTCGTTAAATACATATTTTGCTATCTTGAAACGGCATTTTTATGGACTTTTCGGAGTAAAAGAGTCTAGGATTGTTTAAAAAAGTTAAAAATTAAAAGCTCTGTTAAAAAAGGTAACAGAGAAGGCTTCAAAGCACAGAATGTAAACGAATACAAAGCCTCTGATTGGTCAGTTAGCCAGATGGTTTTGAAATGGCTTTTCAGGTAAGTCTTGTGTACGCAAGTTTTGATAATGCCAAAATTAGGGTGTGCTTACGCAACACGTATCTTTTTGTGCGTTAGTAATAAAAGTTACGAAATTTTGATTACCCGGCCCAGGACTAGTCGAACCAATCCCCGGCAAACTATTTATGAGCTTTAAAGACGCAACCCAAGTTCCTTCAGCACCACTTAGCTTTTGGTACGTCGATAAATTGTGGAGGAAGGATTACGGACTGAAGCTCTCGGAGATAGATGCAGATGTACCAAAGTATTCAATCTCCTGAGATGAAAAACCGAAACCACACATGACACTAATCAACATCATCCCTTATGGTGCATTCGTTATCACGGATAAACACTGAACCAGCACATCGGAAAAAAACGAAACATTCCTCAATAAAACATCCTGCACAGTGTTCCTCTAGTCCCCACTAAATATAATTCAACATAACGTCCGTCAGATTCAATCACAGATTCACCCTGATATAGTACTCATTATAGATCACTGCATTACGGATGACAAAACCCCGCTCGTGATATTCAAATACTATGTACATAGCCTCAATATATAAAGACAACACATTACATTCCAGCTCTCAAATCAGAGTATCGGCTAGAATATTGCATGTTTTCGAGCCCACCCAAAAGACACTGTATCTGAATTTTGCGCATTGTCTATGTATAGTAAAAAACAAACCTAATGAAATGGGAGCTAATAGGTGGTGTTTTAAGTTTATTTAATACGTACAGAGTGCAGATAATTTCGCTCTGATAAATGGAGTAGATTAATAGTGTTGTCTAAAAATAGTAGTTGTACTTAAGTATAGATAAAAATACCCCTCTAATAAGGTATTTAGCTATTGGCGCTTTGCTGCGTGAGTAACTTGACACTTCTGTTCGTATACAAGTTCTGTTTGTGTACTGACGTACTTGTTGATGCTGTGTAGACCAGTGTCCGTCTGGGTACCTATGCCAGGACGGACAATGCATCCTCAGCAACTGGAGGTGCGATGGTTATCCAGACTGCAGCAATGGGGAAGATGAAGATAACTGTGATGACTCCACTCTGGTTACTACGACAAGTAACACGGCTACTACAAGTAACACGGCTACTACAAGTAACACGGCTACTACAAGTAAGAAATCACTATAACTGCCTCTATGTAATTTAAGTAACGTGGTGGTGGTAGCGGTGCTATTAGGAAAGGTGGAAAAAGAGTAAGAGGTGGTCCAGGGTGTCTGTAAAAGAGAAAGGAGACGGAAACTAAAAAAAGGCGAAAAATCGTCCGGCTGATAATTTTTTTTTGGAGATGGGTCATTGAGAATATAGCCCCATTAGAGGCTTCGGAGTGTCATTAGGTAAATTGGGGCTTGTTTTTTCGTTCCTCATTTGTAATTTTATCTTATTTATAGTATTGCAATCGACATTGCTTATCGTTAATAGGGATGTTCAATTTGTATATATGTACATTTATTTTATGTGTTATTTTCTTGTCATAAATTAAGATATGTTATTTATTTTTTTTTTTGCAAATGATTTTCTTATTTTAATTATATAGTTGCTAGACTAGCGAGAGTAGGTGAAAATGGTGGAGATAAAGGACGCAAGATAATGAGCGATGCTAATATATGACAATGAGAAAATCCATCAAATAAATGTTAATACATAAGAGGAATGTATATCTCTATAAGTGGAGTGCAAAAATGCCGGTTCGGAGAACCGCTCCAGAATATGATGTGTAAGGTATTTGTGTCGGCTCTGGTTTTTGGTTAGTGCGTCGCTTGCGATGCGTCTAGTTTGTCGTAATCCGCTGGTCTATGTTCGTCTTTCTGGTGAGGCAAGAGTGGGGTATTTGGGACGCCTACACGCGTTGATTTAAAACAGACTTCCAGGAGCAGCGTTCCCCTGCGCGGCCTTGCGTTTAGGTGGTAGTTGAATTGCTTTGGGTGCCTGCATGTGGTAGGGTGCCTGGGTAGGATGATGCAGCAGACTGATGTGATCCGCTGCTAAAATGGGTGATTCGCTCCGGGCGACCAACGGTCACTTGTCGGCTGGTGGCAGATCCTACCGAGTAACGGCATGGAGACATAAGCAGTGCGCACATTGCTTGGTACGTGGCGGAGATTTCATTAAATACGTAAGTGGTCTGAGTGGGCCATTTACGGCATCTTCAAAAAGGTATAATCATCAACTTATCTGCTGGATGAAATTCAGAATGCTAGGAGAAAAATAGGAAAAAGTCTGGCACAATAATGAAAAAAATTATCAAACAGTTTATCGAGCACAAAAAAGGAGTGTTTTTACCTCGTTCATTAGCATTTTTGAATGTGATTTTGTATAAATGCTAAGGCATGGAGTTTGCTAACGTAAACATTAATGATCTACAGGCTCGTGTACGTCCGGGTTCGATTGCTTGGACGGAGTGTGCATCCCCAGCAATTGGGAGTGCGATGGTTATGAAGACTGCGCCAACGGGGAGGATGAACGTAATTGTGATAGCACCACAACAACTCCGGAGACAACGATTACAAGCCCGACGACTACAAGCACAACCACCACTAGCACTACGACTAGCTCAACCAGTGCTAGCACACCAACCCTCACCGAAACCACAACGCGACCAACAGGAGTATGTTCTCTACCATACGACCGTGTTGGTGATAAGTGCATCGTCGTGGAGTTATTCAATGAAGGTGAGTGAAGGTAAGAGTGAAAAGAAGAGGTATGCCTTAAATAAGTTAGTAGACAACATGCACGTTATACACGTCAGTAAACAAGTCACTTATTGTGGTCGAGATCAGTAATATATTTTTTGAAGGCTGTGTATAACGAACGTCAATCAACAGCTTGTGGTTTACACTGAGGTCGTGCTATCAAAACTCACTCAAGTGCAAGCTATGCCTACTCACATGTAGGAGCTGATTTCCCGTCTATGATTGGTGGGTCTTGCTTGAAAACTGCTGGGTCGTGTCAGTGATTTGCTGACGATCTTAAAAAATTTCTATCAATTTATGGAAGTATAGCCCGCGATTCGTACAGTAGAGGATGTGATGTTAGGGAACGCGGTGCAATATTAATTGCACCACGAAAGATCGGTGTGTTTCCAAGACGTGTTTATTTTGTGTATACATAGAAGTGTCTAATCAAAGCTTTTGTTAGCTACTGCGAATTATATTCCTAATGATTGATTCTTGTTAATTAAAAAAATAGTGATTTTTGCTTCATATATTGTGGTTCTATAATTCTTCATTATCTCGAGTCCTAAATTTGAAGTAATTGTACCTTTCGGAAAGGCTCAGAAGTTATATTCCGGCATGATGTACTTGATTGAAAGAATCCGACGCTCAGAGAAGACAAGTGTATTTAGTGATTTGGGTAAAGTGGACGCACAGTTTACATTTCGTATATGAAGTTTGCTCTATTACTATAATTTTCCATCGTCACATTTATTATTCTTTACATATCAGTAGGCCAAACGATTACTGTCTAATTTCAAGGGACTTCGAAGGCTTCGTTTGTATATTCATTTATTGAATGGGTCACGAAGGTGAGTTATTAAGGTCTGTAGTTAGGCTGTTGGCAATCAATGTCAAGAGACAAAATTATTTTCACTACAAACTTGCGCCAGCACTTTTGTAATTTTACAAATCTGTCAAGCCCAACAAACAGACAGGCAAACATTTACTTCTTATGGACACTCACGAACATCCTTTTTCTCTAATCTAGAGGCACGAATACATTTTAGTTTTGATTGACAGGCATGAATACCATTTTTTTATTCTCTACAGGAACCCACGATGAGATGCAGTACGAGTGTAGTAGGCTTGGTGGTTCGATGCTCGAATTTGGAGACGCCAACGACTTCTGGACGATACTGCGCTACCTCGAGCAGCAAGGTTGGTAGAGGGAATGTGATACAACGTAGTCTTAACTTCTGGACGATACTGCGCTACCTCGAGCAGCAAGGTGGGTACAGGGAATGTGGTGCAACGTAGTCTAACTTCTGAACGATACTGCGCTACTTCGAGCAGCAAGGTGGGTACAGTGAATGTGATACAACGTAGTCTTAATTAACTTCTGGACGAATCTTCGCTAGTTACCTCGAGCAGCAAGGTGGGTACAGGGAATGTGATGCAACGTTGTCTTAACTTCTGGCCCATACTGCGCTACCTCGGGCAGCAAGGTGTGGACAGGGAGTGTGGTGCAACGTAGTCTTAACTTTTGGTCGATACTGCGCTTCCTTGATCAGCAAGGTGTAGCAATGATCTTTTCTTTGTACTATTTCGCCATAATATTATTGCTAAATCACTCATGACGAGCAGGGCTGACGCAACATGACTACTGGGTGGGTGCTGAGCTGGAGGCAGGCAGCACGACGGCGCACTGGCTGAACTCCGGCACCACCGTCCCGTCGGGCACTCCGTTGTGGGCCATCAACCGCAACTCCAGCAGCCTAGCCTACGAGCAGGTGCGTGTTCATAGGCAGGTGGGTGTTCGTTGACAGTAGCATGTACACGGGCAGGTGCGTGTCCACGGGCCCGAGCATGCCTACGTGCCCACCGGAAGAATGGGAAGAGGAGTGCACGTCGATGGTTAGGAACATGTTCACGGGCGAGAGGAAGTCTACGTGCACACCGGAAGAGGAGATGAGTAAGGGTGGCCGCAAATGCCACCACCCTTGAAGGATAGCCTACAGATAGGAGACGTTGAGAGTCGTGAGAGAGGAAGGGAAGGCGAAGAGATGCTGCGGAGGGAATCTTCGCAATCAGAGCAGGTGACGGTTGGTGGATGATTAACTTTAAAGATGATGGATGTCGGGGAACTGCAGTAGCTTAAGCGGAGCTGGGCCAGGAATAGACGGTTTGTAGCGAGGAAGCGAGTCATCTCTGGAGGTGATGGGAGGGGCAGAGCATCCAGGAACTTGTTGATCTCGGCGGCTTCGGCAATGCAGGCGAATATCTCTCGGCGAAGAAATGTCTACCCAAAAGAGCGACAGGCATTATGCCGTCCCTTAAGAGGGGACCACATCATGCCGGTCACATATGTGACAGTAACTGAGAGGCGGGGATAAAAGAGTAGCGAGTATCCCAGGTAACTACTTGTAGTTTTGAAGATTTGATCAATGTGATTATTGTTTAAGTGTAATGTAGTTGAAAATTGTAGATTGCTACCTGCTTCATTCACAGGAGCCTGCGGCGAGTGGCTCTCTTCATCGTGTCTACATGCGAGCTCATCGCAAGCTCTTGCTCGCCGCCGCGCCTCCTGACCAGATCTTGATGGGCACCATCTGCGAGGCCCCTCTGAGCTAGATGGCTCGGAGCGGGAAACATTGGATGGACTATCAAGAATACGTCGCCCTCTGGAGTTATCAGCGCCCATCGATCTTCACTGCATCAGGCGACGAATCCACTCCTGAGGCGCCCACATATATAGCCCATTATTTTACGTCTTCAGATTAATAAATTAATTTGCATCATTAAAATTTGTTCGTTTTATTTTATCCGGCGATTGGTGAGTTTTTTAATAATTTCGAAAATACTTTAGGCCCTCGACCCGGTTTAGCGTATATGTGTTCCGATAGAAAAAGCACATGTTTCTCTATCATTAATTTTCATAGAATGGCCAAACTCATTTATTTTAATTGTCATATCCTTTTTAGTTATAATTTTTGAAACTATTTCCGTCCCTATAGTGATGTAGGTCCCTATTTTCATTGGCGACCTCATTCTTCCCTGGCACCATCTAGTTATTCATAACAGTTTTCAATTCAACAGCAAACGAGTTCACTTAACACGTTGACTCCGAAATGGTACTGTTACCGGTGTCTCAACGCGGGTGAGAAACTCGTCGCCTACTTTATCTGACTGGTTGGTAACAAAGAATGACCTAAACTAATATGATGACTAAATTTGGAAAAGGAAAATGAAACGCAAATACTGGTTTTAATAACTATGGGGATCTTATACAGTTAAAGTGACAGGAAATTACAGAATAAGGAAAATGTGCAAAAATGATTAACTGAAGCTGAACTAAAGATGACGCCGAGTAAAAATGCGCACGGACCAATGAGTAAGATGCGCACCAATAACTGCTTCCAATACAAGTCAGTTAGGAGGTTTATAGGGTGCTTCCCAGCAAATCACTCGAGAGGTCAGGGAGCATGGGTCAGCAATTTATCCAGCACCACACTTTAGAAGAGTTTTTGACATAAATTTAGATAATCAGTTACTGATCTACACCTGACCTGAAAAGAATGAGAATGATTTTAGTTGAATTATTAAAATAGTTGAACACTTCAATAGAAAAAAATACAGTAGCATCCATAAGAGGAACACAAATAAGAGGGCAAGAGGGTGTGCTGCACGGTAGCCTGAACCACCACCGCCAACAGTACTTATACGTACCGCGAAATTTATTTCTCCAGGAAGTAGTGGTACGTAATTCAGGGTTGTCACATGGCCTAAAAAACCGCCAAGTCCGCGAACAAAAAAGTCCTATAAGTCAATATATACTAGTATATATGTGGGTTACGGCTTAAAAATTTCATGTACTTTTTTTATTTAATCAGGACGTACCCGTATCATAAATTTTAACCGACCAACGCAATTAAAAATAACTGAATCGGGGAATTTGTCCAGAAAAAAAGTCTGGCAACCCTGTTTCATAATAGTACCAAAAATGAAATTAGTATAAGTTGTAGCAATCGGAGTCAACGTGTTAAACATATATTGCAACGAACATAATTTTACACACGCCTAACTTATGTCTGCGCAATGGGGAGCGCAGCCGTGCACCACCAGTTTTGTGCACCAATAAGCCCTGAATCGAACGCCATGGATCTCTCCGGACGTTCAGAACAAGAGAAGCGGACCCGATGCTCACACTCTTCAGAGCCCTTGTAATACCAAATCTCGAATAATGCTGCCAGCTCTGGACCCCGTTCACACTCGGAGCAGTGCGGCAACTGGAACGTGTCTAGCGAATCTTCACTTCCAGGATCAGAGGGATGGAAGAGTTGAACTACTGGGAGAGATTGAGGCGCCTGGGTCTGACTCACTGCAGAGGAGACGGGAGAGGTATGTCATTCTGTACACATGGAAAATGATAACCGGAATGGTGCCAAACTTCGAGAGCGAGACCTCCAGGATTGAGACATATCACAATGAGAGAAGGGGAGACTGTGCAAGATCCCCCCATTACTTAACAGATCCGCAGTCAGATTCCAATCCCTGCAGGAAGGATCACTTTCCGTGGCAGGTCCAAGGCTGTTCAACGTCCTATCAAAGGATCTAAGAGAGGGGGAGTTTACCTGGATACCTTCAAGAGACAACTGGACGTTTTCCTGGGCACAATCCCAGATCAACCTCCCCTGCAACACTACCAGCGGCGAGAAGCAAGCAACAGCATCGTGCATCAGGTGGCCCAAATGAGGGCGGATGAACGATAATCAGAGGGGGCGATCCATAGTGGCCTAGGACTGCTATGTCCCAAACAAGTACCAAGATTACCAAGATGAACTCTAAAATGTATCGGTGCATTCTTGAGACATGTCTCGTGGGGAGCGCAGCCGTGCACCACCAATTTTGTGCACCAATAAGCCCTGAATCGAACGCCTTGGATCTCTCCGGACATCCACCAATCAGCCGTGAATCACTCGGCTTTGTCCTCCTCCGGCCTTGCATAAAACCTGCCGTGCGCCACCAGACCGCGGATCGAATATGACTTGCGGGCATCGATAAATTACGTAATTTTACGTTCACCGCATCTCAGGTTAGGTTTCAGATAGCATAGTTCTGTTCCAAAATTTGTCGTTCTTAGACGAGTGGCCGTTGACCGAGGGCTGGTTCGACGCACGGCCTAGATATGATTGTCCAGAAGTGTTGAAGGCTACGTTCCGGAAGGCAGGAATCTTGATGTTCCATTACATCCAGGGCAGTGGTGGTCTTCGGCAGGCGACCCTGCGCAATTTATTGCTGTCAGTGAACAAGCACCACTGGGATGCATTTGTACCCTACAAAGAGATATACTTTTAAACTTGCTTCCGCACGTGACTTTTGCAATAGGTAATTCTAAAGCAATCCATCCGCGCTGCGTGTACCAACACGAAATAAAATCACAAATTTCTTAGAACACGAATAACGACATGAATCAAGGCATAAATTTTATTGTTATACATATACATATTAAGATATTTAGGTAAACTGATATGTGATAGGCGTCGTACATGTCGATGGGTCCTCGCATCTCGAATAACGTCAAGAAGACGAAATGTGACTCCAGTCAACCTGAGTTTCTGCGATAGGACGTCATACACAGTGTACTTGGGATATAGTCTGATGTCTTATGAATCATACCCCACTTAATCATCGAAAGCCTTTTTTACATCTAATTTCATGTTACATAAAACAAACAATCAGCCAATCGCGCAATCAAATTGAATTGAAACATTGGTTAGTGAATCTTGGAATGAAGAATTCCAATTTAAAATATTCGAAAATCTAAAACAAATTCCGCATTTAATCTTATACCAGTCTCTGTGATGGCAGGATTCAACTAAATGATACCGTAAATTAGAACTTGGTGATAAAAACGGATGCATAAGTTCAAAACTTACGGAAGTAAGTAGTTGAACTTTTGAACGATATTCAGCTTCAAACTTAAAAAGCCATTTTTGTTACTTTACTTTGATTCTTCTCACAGATCCCAGGACCGAACCCTAGAAATAAAATCTCACTCAGCAATTGTTAAGACGAAGAAAGAATAAGTTTAACTATACTTCATTATAGGATTTACCGATATCGTATTTACTAATATTAACAGAAGCTGAATCTTGTCAGTATTTGAAAACAGACAAATTAAAAAAAATTAATATAAAATCGATAACATGCTCGATAGAGAAAAACTTTCGAATAGCTCTCAAATCGAAAGTCATTGCAAGCCACGAGTCAAAAATAAGGTTTCGTTAGATCGGATAATGGCTCATTTTCTATAATTAGAATCACGTAACACGTCTTAATATACAGTATTTACCGCGTTATTTTCGAATTTATGTTTCGATTGTTCGAGTCACGTAACACCTCTTCAAATCTCGCAATTTTGAAGCTTTCAAATTCAGGGTTTTATTCCTAATATCATGTATCACTTTGTCAAACGTTGCCAGAGGAATTTTTGAATTAGGGTTTCAGTTTTTAGAAATCCCATGACGCATGAAATATTGTCGGTATAATTTTGGAATTCAGGTTTTTATTGTTATAATCACGTAAAATTTATTGCCTGCGAAAATCTAAGATTTGAGTTGTGATTGTTCGAAGCACGTAACACTTATTAACTGAGAATTACCTAAATTTCCATGTTTTAAAGCACATACCTTAGTATTGTGTCAATACATGCGCTCACAATCTACGGAAGAAAATTTGAAGAACGAAGTCACTCCCGAGATGCATGCTGTCAGACAGATGGCATGCGTTCAAACTAAAATCGCCTTCCGACTGTACTGAACTCGTTTAGAACGGTCTCAATGGGGTGAATTTTAATATTAAATTTTATAAGAAGATAGATGGAATATGAGTTACATACTATTTTCAGCTCACAGGGCTATTGTGAGTGCTAAAATATTAGCTAAGATACAAAATTACAGAAATATTATTGATGCACTTTAAACGGGTTTCCAACGAAAGGAACCAAACAACACAAGTTTAAGCATCAGCATTGCCTTCGCTTTCTCGATGTGTTGGCTGATGGCCGCATGCCGATATTTTGGTTATCTAACGACGTCTCCTCACTGCCTCCGTTTCTGCACCGTGAAGTGTTTGGTTCGGTAGGCTGTAGACAGGCGAGCTCGTGACTGCCTGCAGTTGGTAGTGAAATGTTGGTGGCTGGGCTGCATTTGTCGGCAGGCGCCGTACGTCTGTACTGTGGTACTTAGCATGACTTTACTGTGAGCATGATGATGGCAGTGAGTGGCAGTATTTCGGCAATGACGGTTCCAATCACCTATAGCATGACTTTACTGTGAGCATGATGACTGCAGTGAGTGGCAGTATTTCGGCAATGACGGCTCTAATCACTACAGACATCGACAGATCTTTTTATTTTTGTAGTTTACTGACATGATGGCAGCCATGTGGAAGACCAAAGGGTGATTTGCAGGCAATTTCTAGAATACGATAGACTTTTCCATGTGAAATATAATTTATCCAGTGTTGGTCACTTGGCAGCTGATGTTAGACTTCTACATTTGGAACTTTTTCCAATCGAGACGAGACGAGACAAGACAAGAAGCTTTATCCCGGTTCGCAATAAAAACCGGGACAATTCTTATCACTCAGTGGGAATTCCGAGACGATACCGAGACGAGACGAGACGTCCCGGTTAAAATAGGAGGTGTAAAATTTCCCGGAATTTATATCTTTTATGACGGGACATAACGAGACGTACCACTTAATGATGGGATGTAAGCTTTGTTTTTAGTTTACAGACCTATACAATAACTTGAGACGTATTGATTGACAATTCCGATTGTGTGCTCGGCTATTAAGATTGTTTTGCTACTTATTGTAAATTAACATGACCCTTATTCTTGAGAAGACAAATAAAAATTATAATGAACATTTGCATATTTTTTATATTTCCAGTTACAATGTTGTACTGTAATGCACATTAAATACGTTTTTTTCATGATGAAGAGCAAAGAAAAATCTTCAATGAGTAAGTCTATAATTTAATAGCTTCCGCTAGTTAAGGTCCATCAGTTGGAGTAATAGATGGTCCAGCAACTGGGTCTCGATTGACAGCCCTTACACTGGTTTTATTTCCATTTGGTATCTAGTGATAAGTGGTATAACTCTTGCTATATCTATATGACATTTTGTAGTTTTAGAGGTTCTGGAGGAGGCCGTACTTGCTGATGACATCGGTTGACTTGATCGACAAATATTGCCTTTGACTTTTGGCATCTTACACGACCAGAGAAAAGAGAACCATTCCACAGTCTTCTAATTGTCTGACTTAGTGACGATGTCAATATGTCACTAACTCGCGTTGCGCGCCTGAACTCGCGTATAGAACGCGTACTGAACTCGTACAATTCTCGCGTACGGCGCGATTAAAGGCTAGACTGCGACATTATTCACTCAATAATCAGTCATACATCGCCTAATCTGCCCACTAATTTAACTGCCAAAATAGTTTGACAGTTAAATGTCACCACATCTGCAAATGACCGGCAACTGCTCATTAACAATCAGGAGCTAATATGTTATTCCTTAACTTGTCTTGTTTTGTCTCGAAAATTCAAGGTTTGTCTTGTCTCGTTACGTGAATTCTCGTTTCATTTCTACCTGTCTCGTATCGTTTCATAATTGCCGGGACACAAGTTTTAAAGTACGGGACACAAGTCTTGTCCCGGTTAATACATTTATTCCGGGACAAATTTTACCCTCTGTCCCGTAATTTTTGTCCCGGCAATTTCTTGTTTCGTCCCGTTTGTCCCGGTTCATTTCGAGAAAATTATTTCGAGGCGCAGGAGTCTAGCTGATGTCAGTCGTAACTTGGATCTTCTAGCTGCTATGCACCCAAGACCTCCAACGAATAGCTCCAGTAAATTCTGTTACTGGACTTCGTGTTACATGATCAGAAGATTGAAGCTTGATTCACTAAAGTCTATTATTAGTTTCACTTCGTGACACATGAAATGTGTTGGTCACAATGATGCAGCGTGTCATGCTTTATGGGATCACGACATGTGGCGGTGATTGCGGTCATCTTATCTCTTGTGCTCCTTCTAGCGGTGCGCCAGTCGCCATCCAGCAACCGTCACAACTACAGTGATCACACGTAAGCATTTTGCCCTGTTAAAAGTTAGCTGTTGGAATAATTATGGTAGAAAGTAGAGAAGTCATTAGTTGACGTTACAAATGCATGTTGCTGATTTATTCTTTGGTTTCTCAAGTAGTCCGTTAAACTACAAGAGTGAATAATGACTAGGATGATGACGAGCTAAACGAATGAAATTTCAAAGACTAGCATATTGACTATGTAGCTGAAAAACTAAGGTCAACTGAAATATCGATTGCTAGTGACTATCTTAGAACGCTTTCTCGTCCATATAAATTTAATAATGGGATTTATTGGGTGTGCATAGCCCCGCAAAGCGTCAACGTATTTTGACTTGGTTGGTGTTGTATTCATCAATGAGTGCTAGTCCGCCAGCTTCCTCCTGACAGAGACTCAAACAAATTATTCATCGTATAATTTTTTTTGACGGACACTCAACCGACAAAAGGTTCGACATTTTAGAAAACGTTCTTGCTGAGGATGGTCGAGAGCTATGGTATCTGGAGGCCACCGGTAACTCGTCCTTAATTTTCCAACAGAAATGGCAGAAAATTCGATAGCAAAACTCCTACTGCTGCTGACAGCAACTGCAGCGGCTGCGGGAAATTCTAGAAGGTTTGCAGATGGTGAGGAATTAAATCTGCTATTCTGTCTTTAATATTTGATGCTTGTAGTGCCCCTAGAACCCTTGTTGATCTCGAAAGTTGTTGAATATCAATAACTCTATCATACAAGGCAAAGGAGTGGATTATAGTGAATCATTGAACTTATTTGTAAATCGCGTGAAACAAATAATTCTACCGATTTGGTTACCGGAAAGATATTCGAGGATGGTTAGGGAGGATGCAGTTGCTATATATGGTCACCCTATAAGCATGCTTGAAGATGAAGCTGCTAGGTTTAGTAACCATAGGCATACCTGAACATACAGCTGCATGGTTTGGTCACCCCATCGTGCGTTTTTCATTGTATAACATGTTTTTGTATGGAAATTATTTCGAAGTGAATGATTGCTTGCACGCGTTATGTAGCGCTTGATTATCTCCACGCTTTCAGCAGCGCTCGATGGTCTCTAAGCACCATATGATACTAAAGGTAGTCTCCACGCACCATGATAGTTTATGTGCATTATGCTGAGACTGCCTCGACGTATTTAATTTCGATTGGTTGCCGTAATTGATTATGGTGCGCACGATGGCGAGGAGTCTGTTGCTTTGAGCAATGAACAATTGAATAGGCAGTGCATTGGTGCAAAAAGTATTCGACACAAAGGAAAAACTTTATTTAATTACAGCTTATTCAACAAAATAACATGAACAAAGACTATTCTTATGTAAATTTACATGGAAAATACTAATATTATATCAAAACAACAATATCGTTAAATGTAAACTTAATAACTGCAATATTGTAAAAGTCAAGCTGCAAAAATGTTTCCAACACATAGTAAACAAATTTACTCAATACTTGTCATTGTGACCTTTAGCAGACAAAACTGCTTCTACCCGATTGGAATACTTGTTCACAAGATTAACACATATAGCAAATAGGAATTTTAGTCCACTCTTCCTTGCATATTTCTTTCAATTGGATAAGATTTCTTAAATCTCTCTCCTGTACCCTCAAATTAAATTCTCGTCACAGATTTTCATTCGGATGGAGGTCAGGTGATTGGCTTGGCCATTCCAATAACTCAATGTCCCTCTCCTGAAACCATGCAAGAATTGCCCTAGCCGGGTCGCCTGTCGAAGACCACCACTGCCCATGAATGTAATGGACCATCATGATTCCTGCCTTCCGGAACGTAGCCTTCAACACTTCTGGACAATCATATCTAGGCCGTGCGTCAAACAGCTCTCGGTCGAACGGCCACTAGTCGAAGGACGATAAATTTTGGAACAGAACTATGCTTTTTGAAACCTAACCTCAGATGCGTGGACGTAAAATTATATAATTTAACGATGCCCGGAAGTCATATTCGACCTGCGGTCTGGTGGTGCACGGCAGATTTTTTGCAAGGCCGGAGGAGGACAAAGCCGAGTGGTTCCCGGCTGATTGGTGGATGTCCGGACTCCGGAGATTCAAGGCTTTCGATTAAGGGCTTATTGGTGTACAAAATTGATGGAGCACGGCTGCGCTCCCCACGAGACATCTTTCAAGAATGCACCGATCCATTTCGGAGTTCATCCTTCTTTCTACGATTTCCAATTCCCCAGGGCCTGCGGAAGAAAAACAACTCCGAAACATTATGTTGCCAGTCACAGATTCACCCTGACATATATTACTCGAAGATCACTGCATCACGGATGACAACACCCCGCTCAAGATATTCAAACACATTGTACATAGCCTCAATAAAGACAACACATGACACTCCAGTACTATCATATCAATCAAACGACCTATGCCATACAAACAGTATGGAAATTTTCCACTGGCATGCTCGGAATTTCGTCCTTTTCCATATCTCCTTCCTCTCTCTGCTCTCAACAAAAATCGCTTTATGGAGTTTCAGCTTTCCAGTTTAGATTGAGTATATGCATTATAACAGCTTTCATTGAACGTGTTTAACCAGGATATTGAGGCATCTTCAATTTTGTATGATGAATTGCGCTCAAATCAGAGTATCGGCTAGATTCTAGCCGATACTCTGATTCTAGCCAATAATCAGGGTATATATACTCTGATTCTAGCTAGATTCTAGCCGCTAGAATAATGCACGTTTACGAGCCCACCGGAGACACTGTATCTGAATTTTGCGCATTTTATAGGTACCGTAAAAAATAAACCTAATGAAATGGAAGCTAATAGGTGGTTTTTTAAGTGTATATAATACGTACGGAGTGCAGATAATTTCACTCTGATATATGGAGTCGATTAATAGTGTTGTCTAAGAATAGTAGTTGTACTAAAGTATAGATAACAAAACTATCCCCTCTAATAAATTATATTTAACTATTGCTGCTTTGCACGTGAGTAACTTGACACTTCTGTGTACAAGTATTGCGGTGTATTAAGTGTCGTTTACTGACGTACATGTTGATGCTGTACAGGCTGCACGTCTGGGTACCAATGCCAGGACGGAGAATGCATCCCCAGCAGCTGGAGGTGCGATGGTTATCCAGACTGCAGCAATGGGGAAGATGAAGATAACTGCCCAAGTACGACAAGTAACACGGCTACTACGACTAGTAATACGGCTACTACGACAACGGCTACTACAAGTAAGTAGTAAGTAACACGGCTACTACAAGTAAGAAATCACTATAACTGCCTCTATGTAGTTTAAGTAACATGGTGGTGGTAGAGGTGCTACTAGGAAAGGTGGAAAAAGAGGATGAGGTGGCCCAGTGTGTTCGTAAAAGAGAAAGGAGAAGGAAACTAAAGAAAAAGTCGAAAAATCGTCTGGCTGATATTTTTTTTGGGGGGGAGGGATTTGTCATTGAGAATATAGCCCCATTAGAGGGCTTCGGAGGCTCATTAGGTAAATTGGGCTTGCTTTTTCGTTCCTTATTTGTAATTTTATCTTATTTATACTATTTGCAATCGACATTGCACATCGTTAATAGGGATATTCAATTTTTGTTATGTACATTTATTTTATGTGTTATTTTCTTGTCATATATTAAGATAGGTTATTTATTTTATTTATTGCAAATGATTTTTAGCGTATTTTCTCATTTATGAAAAAATGCACTGTTGTGCTCGCCATGTCCGTCTGTCCGTCCGTCCGTGACTTCACGTTTTCGTTGACGAGAAAATGCGCTCTCTGTCACTCACTGCAGTGGGTACTGAGTTATATTTTTTATTTTAATTACATAGTTGCTAGACTAGCGAGAGTGGGTGAAAATGGTGGAGATGAAGGATGCAAGATAATGAGCGACAATGAGAAAATCCATCAAATAAATCTTAATACATAAGAGAAATGTATATCTCTATAAATGGAGTGCAAAAATGCCGGTTCGGGAGAACCGCTTCCGAATCTGAGGCGTAAGGTATTTTTGTCGGCTCTGGTTTAGTTTTTGTTTAGTGCATCGCTTGCGATGCGTCTAGTTTGTCCGTATTCGCTGGTCTATGTGCGCCTTTCTGGTGAAGTATGAGTGGGGTGTTTAAGACGCTACACCTATACGCGTTGATTTATGACAGACTTCCAGGTGCAGCGTAGCCCTGCACAGCCTTACACAACACAACAAACAACTCAACTATCACACAAAGGTGTTATAGTTGAGTTGCTTTGCGTGCCTGCACGTGTTCAGAGTGCCTGGGTAGGATGCTGCAGCAGACTGATGTGATCCGCTGCGAAAATGGGTGGTCCGCTCGGTGCGACCAATGGTGACTTGTCGGCCGGAGGCTGATCCTATTGAGCAACGGCATGAAGACTCTGACGCAGTGCGCACATTGCTTGGTGGCGGAGATTTTACTAAATATGTAAATGGCCTAAGTGGGCCATTTACGGCATCTTCAGAAACGACATCAACTTATCGGCTGGCTGAGATTCAAAATATTAGGAGTAATAATATGCGTTTAAAAATTACTTTTTAAAGACAACACTTCTAAGGAATACAGTGTCTCCTATGTTACACATCTACAATGAATTTCTAATTTTATTTCCATATATTAATAAAAATTAATTTTTATTTTTTTTAATATTAATATATGAAAAAAAAATAAAATTTTAAAATTATTTATTCTGTCCATTGGTTCATGTCTTGTCTTCAACTTTGCACAAGTGTGCAAAATTTCAGATCGATTGGACAGGTAGAAGTGTGTTGAATATCGATTATAAGATTTGTAGAAAAAAAAATTATTTTTTTTTTCAATTTTTCAAATTACAAAACCAAGTTTTTAATTTTAAAATTATAAATTCTGTCTATTGATTCATGCATTGTCTCCGACTTTACGCAAGTGTGCAAAATTTTAGATGGATTGGAGAGGTAGAAGTGTGTTAAAAATCGATTACAAGATTTTAGCAGACAGACAAATAAACAAACAAACAGACAAGAAGTGAAGTTAAAGAGAAGTGTTGTAAAATAGGATAGAAGTCTGGCACAAAAGCTCCAATAATGGAAAAATTAGCAAACATTTTATACAGTACAAAAAAGAAGTGTTTTTACCTCGTTCATTAACATTTTTATTTGTAATTTTGTTTCAATGCTAAGTTGGTGAGTTTGCTAACGTAAATATGAATGATCTACAGGCTTGTGTGGCGCGTACAGCTTTGAGTGCTGGAACGGAATATGCATCCCCGGCCCTTGGGAGTGCGATGGTTATGAAGACTGCCCCAACGGGGAGGATGAACGTAATTGTGGTAGCACTACAACAACTCCGGATACAACGATTACAAGCACAACGACTACTAGCACTACGACTAGCTCAACCAGTGCTAGCACACCAACCCCCACCGAAACCACAACGCGACCAACAGGAGTGTGTTCTCTACCATACGACCGTGTTGGTGATAAGTGCATCGTCGTGGAGTTATTCAATGAAGGTGAGTGCATGTAAGAGTGAAAAGAAAAGGCATGCTTAAAATAAGTTAGTAGACAACCTGCACGTTATATACGTCAGTAAACAGGTCACTTTTGTGGTCAAGGTTAGTAATATGTTTTTTTAATTTAGGACGGTATAAGTAGGCTGTATATAACGAACGTCAATCTGCAGCTTATGGATTGCACTGGGGCCGTGCTACCAAAACTCGCTCAAGTACCAGGCGCTGCCTATGTACGCACATATTGAGGCTGATTATCCGTCTATGATTGTTGGGTCATGCTTGAAAAGACATCGGTGATTGGCTGACGATATTAAAAAATCTCTGCCATTTTTGGAAGCATGGCCCACGGCAAGTAAAGTAGAGAATGTGTTGTAAGGGAACGCGGTGCAATATTTATTGCACCAAGAACGATCGGTGTTTTTATTTTGTTTATTATTTTATTTTGTTTATTTTGTGTATGCATAGAAGGATCTAATCAAAGCTTTTATTAGCTACTGCGAATTATATTCCTAATGATTGTTTCTTGTTAATTCAATATATTGTGATTATTGCTTCATATTCTGTGGTTCTATAATTCTACATTATCTCGAGTCCTAAATTTGAAGTAATTGTACCTTTCGGAAAGGCTCAGAAGTTATATTCCGGCATGATGTAGTTGATTGAAAGAATCCGACGCTCAGACAAGACAAGTGTATTTAGTGATTTGGGGTAAATTGGACGCACAGTTTACATTTCGTATATGAAGTTTGCTCTATTACTATAATTTTCCATCGTCACATTTATTATTCTTTACATATTAGTAGGCCAAACGATAATTGTCTAATTTCATGGATCTTCCAAGGCTTTGTTTGTATATTTATTTATTGAATGGGTCACGACAGTGAGTTATTAAGGTCTGTAGTTAGGCTGCCGGCAATCAATGTCATGCATGGAGACAAAATTATTTCCATTCCGGGCTTGCGCCAGCGCTTTTGCAATTTTACAAACCTGCCATGCCCAACAAACAGACACGCACACATTTACTTCTTCTGGACACGCACGAACATCCTTTTCCTCTAATCTAGAGGCACGTATACATTTTAGTTTTGATAGACAGGCATAAATACCATTTTTTATTCTCTACAGGAACCCACGATGAGATGCAGTACGAGTGTAGCAGGCTGGGTGGTTCAATGCTCGAATTTGGAGACGCCAACGACTTCTGGACGATACTTCGCTACCTCGAGCAGCAAGGTGGGGACAGGGAATGTGGTGCTACGTATTCTAACTTCTGGACAGTTCTGCGCGTCCATGATCAGCAAGGTGTAGCAGTGAGTTTTATCTGTAATATTCTGCCATAATATTATTGCTGAATCACTCATGACGGGCAGGGCTGACGCAACATGACTATTGGGTGGGTGCTGAGCTGGAGGCAGGCAGCACGACGGCGCACTGGCTGAACGCCGGCACCCCCGTCCCGTCTGGCACTCCGTTGTGGGCCATCAACCGCAACTCTAGCAGCCTAGCCTACGAGCAGGTCCGTGTTCATAGGCAGGAGCATGTCCACGGGCAGTAGCGTGCCCACGGGCCGGAGCATGCCTACGTGCCCACTGGAAGAAGGGGAAGAGGAGTGCACGTCCATGGTTAGGAACATGTTTCCGAGAGTAAGTCTACGTGCACACCGGAAGAGGAGGAGATGAGTAAGGATGGCCGCAAATGCCTCTGAAGGATAGCCCACAAATAGGAGACGTTGAGAGTAGTGAGAGAGGAAGGGCAGGCGTAGAGATGTCGCGGAGGGAATCTTCGCTATTAGAGCAGGTGGTGGCGGTTGGTGGATGTGCAACTCTAAAGGTGATGGATGTCGGGGAACTGCAGTAGCTTAAGCGGAGCTGGGCCAGGAATGGCCGGTTTGGAGCGAAGAAGCGAGGCATATCTGGAGGCAATGGGAGGGGCAGGGCATCCAGGAACTTGTTGATCTCGGCGGCTTCGGCAGTGCAGGCGAACATCTCTCGGCGAAGAAATGTCCACCCAAAAGAGACGACAGGCATTATGCCGTCCCTAATGCCGGTCACATTTGTGACAGTAACCGAGACGTGGGGAATAAGGAGTAGCGAATATCCCATTTAACTACTTGTAGTTCAGAATATATGTTCAATGTGATTATTATTTGTGCGCAATGTAGTCGAAAATTGCTGATTGCTACCCTGCTTCGTTCACAGGAGCCTGCGGTGAGCGGCTCTCTTCGTCGTGTCTATATGCGAGCTCATCGCAAGCTACTGCTCGCCGCTGCGCCTCCTGACCAGCTCATGATGGGCACCATCTGCGAGGCCCCTCTGAGCTAGATGGCTCGGAGTGGGAAACATGGGATGGTCTATCAAGATTACGTCGTCCTCTGGAGTTATCAGCGCCCTTCAGCCTTAACTGCATCATGCGACGAATCCACTCCTGAGGCGCCCACATGTATAGTCCATTATTTTACTACTTCAAATTATTAAATTAATTTGCATCATTGAATTTTTTAGTTTTATTTTATCCTGCAAATAGCGAGTTTTTTAATAGTTCCGAAAATACTCATGCACAGGCCCACGACCCTGTTTGGCGCATATAGGTGTCCCCATAGAAAAAAAAACAATGTTTCTCTATCATTAATTTGTATAAAATGGCCAGCTCATTTCTTTTTATAGTCATTACCTTTTTAATTGTATTTATTGAAACTACTTCCATCCCTATTTTGACGGAGGTCCCTATTTTCCTTCATCAACTATTTTCTTCATAGGCACCACCTTGCTATCGTAACAGAATTCTCTTTTATGGCAAACAAGTTTGATTAAGAAGCTTCCGATTTATTTTCAAGAAGTAGGGATGCTTAGAGCTTTTGAAAATGAAAGTGAGAATTATGAACTAGACGAATCCACTCATAAATTTCGAGTAACTTATGTTATTTCCAGGGCACGTGGCTGTGCGTAGCCTGCTAACCATCCGTAGGGTTTATCGGAGGATAGAATTAGTGGACTAACGTGGGTATAAATGATTAGAAGTAGTTATTGAATTTCCCTTCAAATAATGTAAATGGTTTGATACCCTTTTACTCTAATATTGCGACAAATTTACTAGCACAGAGACTGCTTAAGAAACTGTGAAAATTATAATATCCAATCCTTGATAGACTCATTCACGACACCAGTCTTCGAAAGAATGTCATTGAAATTTTCAGAATTTTCTGACTATTTACTTCGTTGTTAACAACTTACTTCAGTTTCGGCCGAATAAATGTGTTTATAAATGGCAAATTTTCAGACGTTTCCTATTTCGTTTTCATAGGATGGATAAACTCTATCGCTAAACGTACCCTAAAAAATCAATTAAGTTGACCTCGATCATCTTGTTTGGTTTCAGCTTCTATTTGAGTTCACTCGGACGCTCGATTGTTTATGAGATGCAGGATAATAATTTATTAAGATATTATCATTTAAGTTACAGCGAGGAGTTAGTTGAGAAATTATGACTCTAGCTTCCCTAGATTGTCGAGACGTGTGTTAATTCCGTAGGGGGTGGAATTAAAGGGTAGAGTGGTTCGTAGTTTATTCAAACGACCGAGTAGATACAAGCCGATACATAAACTTACGTAATATAGATAACATCATATGTGTGAAAGATGAGTAGCGCAGTTCTACTGGTTCTAAGTGAATATACAACAGCAATTAAACAAATTGCACAAAAGAGTATATATTTAAATCTAATCATTTAATCATAACCCAAATTA
Organism: Hyalella azteca; assembly: GCF_000764305.2. Taxonomy (NCBI): domain Eukaryota; kingdom Metazoa; phylum Arthropoda; class Malacostraca; order Amphipoda; family Hyalellidae; genus Hyalella; species Hyalella azteca. Next base: position 272,741 of record NW_025942121.1, on the reverse strand, counting down.
TATTAATTACGTTTGGAATTTTACGGATCTTAACAGGGTACGAGCTTATATATACATCATTCATATTTTCATTAGCTGGACCACCGGAGTGCAACTTATTCTTCGGCTAGTGAGGAATAACGTAATATGTAATCGAACACAATCAGAACATGTTGTGATCTGACATCTTGTGTAATTATCGAGTAATTTTACTAACTGTAATATCATTCACTGTACGAGTTTAGCATCAACGATCTCGACAAAATGATTCTTTAAATCGGTGAAGACAAATAATTCAAGCTCCATTGCTATAACCAACTCGGCGCATGTGTTGATCTGGTTTGAGCAGATGCTCAGTAGCTGCTGCGCCGCTACAATTAACATGAAGCTCGCCATAGCTGATGAATAAAGCGCAGTTAAAGCAGCGTCTGACCAGGGAGGAGCTGCAGCGTCTCTATAAATCGGACAATTCTGCTCTGTCGCGCTTCTCTCGCGCCTTGACAGCGGCCTTGTGGCTGCGACAGCAGGGCATATTAATTTTATAGAAATTAAGTTTGCTGTTTATTTCAGCATCATAAATGATACGTCAATATTGTAAATATTTCATTAAATCAATTATTCTAAATCGAAGAATAAACAGTATCTAATTTGAGGTTAATAATATATTTGTAATGAAAATAATACAAGGTGTTGAACTAGATAACAAAGGGCGTTGAATCGTAATAGCCAAGCGTTCAATAAACGCCCCTGAATATATGATTTACTCTAAACCGAAGAATACAGAATTATCATATTAGAAAGTTGTTTTTCATATTTATTCTGAAAATAATTATAGCATAAAAAGCTCGAGTATTGAACCGCAGAAGCCTTTATGCGAACTTAACAACATTATTGCAAATTGGTAAATAAGGTGGCCCGGCTAACCTCGGATGATCTTTAATGCGTGAATTTCAAATTGAGATATAAATTGTTGTCACCTGTATTGACACTGCTATTATTGCGATCAAATTCAGACATTGTACAACTATAAACGCAAAACTAAATAAAATAATGTTTTTATAATGCGAGTGCCATTCCGCATTTTTTAGAATTTAAGTGATTAATGAAACGATTGTATAAGCATATATAAATGAGTTTGAATAGATGCTGGAAAGAAATGCACAGCCATATGCTAAAATTAGTGAAGTTCAACCCATTGTTGTTTAATCGCTGCTCATATGCATCGTTAGTTTTCGATGAACAGTCATCACAATATTTTTCCGCAAGAATCTTATCAGTTAAGCCGTAATCGGTTCTCAGCAGTTTACTGACATCGTTATGTACGCAATCTGGGATCTGTACACTTAATCGGATTGAAATTTATAGATGTGCAGAACAGGATTAATGGGCGATATTCTCAGTAATCTAAGCCCCTTCCTCACATTTCAACTAAGCAAGTAGTCATGATGCATGTTTCGTCCATGTTTCATGCTCTCATCATCTGATGTCTAGTTGCGGCCGCTGGTTTTACGGGGCGAAATTACGACGATAAAGCGGACATGTAACGTCCAACACATCAATGATTTATGACATCATTGCAAGGAGCCTTCAAAACACTTGAGGCGCCAGCGCCTCTCGATCCTGCCATTTGGAAAGAAGCAGTAAGAACGCCGAACGAAATGGATAGGTTTTTTACTTCTTTAACAACAAGCCATAAGTGGGAAAACTTGGATGATTTGTAGTAAGCATGCGAAACATGATTTAGATTTTCACCTGAAATAGAATTTACACAGTTTTTCATTAGTCTTTTGGAAGCCTATGGAAGTCATAGCTTGGATCTTCTGCTAAGCGCCCAAGACCTCCATTGCGTGCAGAAGAATGGCTCCACAAAGTTTGATACTGAGCTCCAAGTTGCAGGATCAGAAGTTAGAAGTTAGCTTCATGAACATCGATAATTACATACACTTTTTGACTTATGAAATGTGCTAGTCATAAGAATGCAGCGCGTTGGTGCTTCATGGGATCACGACATGTGGCGGTGATAGCGACCATCTAATATATCCTTATCATGACAGGCACGCAGTGCGGCAAACGCAATCCAACGACCATCACAGTTGAAGTGTTCTCTATAGCAGCTTTGTACCCTGTGATAAGTTAATAACGCGAACCATTTCTGGATAAACTAAAAAGGTTACTAGTTATCAGTGTAATTATATGCAACTGAATTATTTTCAGGTTTCAAGAGTTATTCATTAAACTAGTCAATGCTCAAGCGGACATGTACCACGTCCGCTAACACGTAATAATTATTATCCTTTTAGTCAATTGGATAATGACAAGGATTTAGACGAGCTACACGAAACGTCAATGCATGACGACGAGAAATGTCAATGTAGATGAAGAATTATGATCTGGAAATCTCTTGCTCGTAAATATCTTAAAAAGTTTAACGCCCGTGCAATACATATACTCCTCATGTTTTATTGAGTGCGGTCCGTGGTTGAAACGAAATTATTAATCGGTTTATGGTTTGCTGACGTAGACTTTACCGTCAAAATGCCCGACTTTTTAGAAGGCATTCTTATTGAGGATGACAGAAAGCTGTGGTGTATTGTGGCCACATTAACTGCCGTAATTTCCCTTTCTATTGGGATATTACGGCAGAGTTAACGGTGGCCACAATACACCACAGCTTTCTGTCTACTGCGTTAACTCTGCCGCAATTTCCCAACAGAAATGGCAGGAAGCTCGTTGGTTAAACTGCTGCTACTGCTGACAGCGGCCGCAGCGGCTGCGAGAAATTCTAGCAGTTTTGCTAGTCCCAAAACTGGTGAGTGAGCGAATGTCATGTTCAGGCGCTTGGGCTGGTAGTCAAAGTGTGGCGAAGTCTGAGATAGAAGTATTCGTCACATGCGTGTGAAGTCCTCGATCGGTCTTAAGCTCGGCCAGTGCCACCCTCGAGCTTGTAGTCTTTGTAATATCATATCATAGACAGCTTCTTTTTTTCGGTAACGGGTGGCTTTCAGGTGGCCGAGGAATGGTCAGCGTCGGCTAGAACTATTTGGCCGCCGCTGACCGCTGGCCATGTTCGGTGTCAATCTGGCATCTCATTATAATCATTATTGTACGTAATTTAGACGTAATCTTCACTTGACCTGATAGAGATTGAGGACGAGTCAACATCTGGTAGACACGAGATAGATCACGCGATCAAGACCTTAGGAGTGGGCGGGAGCCAAAGCCTATATAAGGGCTGCATCCTTAAGCAGACCCCCCAGTAGCTGATAAGCACTCCGCGATGTAGAGTGTCGGTAGAGTTCTCCGACCTTACGGTCGACGCAGTAACTTATACATCTGTATCTGTATCTGTACATCAGTATCGTAACTCTATTACCTCCCCGTATACAAGATACGTTATCTGGACAGATGTGTCTTACTCATCCCTCACTACCTTAGTCAAGGAGCCAAATCCTCAGGTAGAGTTTAATGAACACGGGACAGCCACGTATTATTCCTCGCTGCTCATTGAGTTTTCTTCTCCGTACCGCCCGTCGTGGACTGACAGGTGAGTGATTTACGATGTCTGTTTCCTCTCTTACCTTCCACAACGCCCGCATTTGAACAGTTTGTATACGGGATTTTCACTTCACATGAGAGTATGCTCGTATATAGCTAGTTTTTGTTGAAAAATACCTGGACAATAATTAAATGGAGGATTAAATAAAATGGAGGTTGATTATTATAAGATATGTTTTTAATACCGATCATTAGAAAATAAATTGTACTACTTCCTTATGTCTCACAAATTTAGGTAATGCGCATGTATAATGAGCATCGACGTACAGCATTTTCCTCTATCAAAACTGATGTTATACAAAGTTTGCAGATTGTTTGTTCCTGTATAGAAATTGTTATAAATAGATGAATAAGCAGGACAATTTTCTGATAAGTATTTTATTTACGAGCGGAGTAATAATGAGTTAGCGTAATCATAGAATCCCATAGGGCACCAGCCGAGCCGACATGAGGGCTCGCGGTTCTCAACCTGAGCCTTAAGGCTTTGATTGAGAACTGCGATTGAATGCCCCATGGGATTCTTTCACTACGTTGACTCATTATAATTCGCTGGTAATTTATATATCAATTTGAAAATATTCATATTTATCTATACTGACGCACACAGAGTGCCTATCAGGGTTCTTAGCTGACGCACACATTGCTGCTGTACAGGAGAGTGCCTGCCAGGGTTCTTAGCTGATGCACACATTGTAGCTGTGCAGGAGAGTGGCTGCCAGGGTTCTATGCTGACGTACACATTGCTACTGTGCAGGAGAGTGCCTGCCAGGGTTCTATGCTGATGCACACATTGCTACTGTGCAGGAGAGTGCCTGCCAGGGTTCTATGCTGACGTACACATTGCTGCTGTGCAGGAGAGTGCCTGCCAGGGTTCTATGCTGACGCACACATTGCTACTGTGCAGGAGAGTGCCTGCCAGGGTTCTATGCTGACGCACACATTGCCGCTGTGCAGGAGAGTGCCTGACAGGGTTCTATGCTGACGCACACATTGCTGCTGTGCAGGAGAGTGCCTGACAGGGTTCTATGTTGACGCAGACATTGCTGCTGTGCAGGAGAGTGCCTGACAGGGTTCTATGTTGACGCAGACATTGCCGCTGTGCAGGAGAGTGGCTGCCAGGGTTCTATGCTGACGCACACATTGCTACTGTGCAGGAGAGTGCCTGCCAGGGTTCTATGCTGACGCAGACATTGCTGCTGTACAGGAGAGTGCCTGCCAGGGTTCTATGCTGACGCACACATTGCTGCTGTACAGGAGAGTGCCTGCCAGGGTTCCATGCTAACGTACACATTATTGATGTGCAGGGATTATTTGCCTGGTAGGGCAATACGAATGCGATGACGGAACGTGTATCTCCAACGTGTGGGTGTGCGACGGGTGGGAGGACTGCGCTAATGGAGAGGACGAAGCAAATTGTGGTGAGTCGAATTAACTTTCGAATCGTCATTTCATTATCTTGAATATGAAATTTGTTAATTGAATCTGCTACTGTTTGTATTCTCCAGAAATGTCAAAAGTATTCATTTGCCAAGCGCGGGTGTGACTGATAGAGGGTTAAAAATACTTTGCGCATAATACTGATAGTAATTAAAAGGCAAGAGTGGTCTTTTAGGGCCGCCACATGAGCCTTTTGAAGTGTCTCGCCACGTGTGCCTTGTGGAGTGTCTCATATCATGCATCTTGTGGAGTGTCTGGCCACGTGTGCCTGGTGGAGTGCCTGGCCTTGTATTCCAAACCTACACCCAGTGCACTAACAACGACAAAAAATGTCATATCGATTACTGCAACTGTTGCAGCCAATTGTAAATACCGCCAACATCAAACACAAAAAAAAAAACAATCGCAACACGAAACAATGAAAAGCATAACCAACCAAACATACGTCGACATTGGTAAACTAGCCATCAAAGAAAAACATCCAAATTTAACACCCTCACCCTTACTCAACAGAAGCAACTGAATATAACAGTCTCTCCCACCAGTTGGTGCTACGGGTTCGGAAGCATCCACTTTGAATTACTGAAAGGGAGCTGCGACATCAACACGATCTTTCCTGACGGAGGCTCCACTAAAATATTAAATTTATTTCATTAGCATCCTGAGGCCAAGGCTCAGGGCACAGACTTTAACCTCAGAACTGAAGTTATAGATAACGGTAAAGTAAGACGATCAACATTGAACAGTTCACGACTGCAAACTGACGATGAAAATCCAGAGAATAATTCTCCTTCCTCGGTAGCCATGACTCAAGACGAAGACTGAGACAGAGACCGTAGGAACAGAAAAACAAGCCACTAACAGTTTAAATAATCATTCATCACCGGACCAGGACTAGACGAACCAAGCACAGTCAGACTACTTAGGAGCTTCAAAAAAGCAACCCCAGTTACTTCAGCACCACCTACCTTTTTGGTACGTCAATAAATTGTGATAGAAGGATTAGGGACTGAAGCTCTCGGAGAAAGACCCAGACTCTTCCAAAGCATTCGGTCACCTGAGACGAAAAAAACCAAAACCACATGTGACTGTAATCAACATAATCAACATCACCCTTCATGATGCATTCGTTAGCATGGATAAACACTGAACAACGACTTCGAAATAAAAACGAAGCTTTCCTCAATAAAACATCCTGCACAGTATTCCTCTAGATCCCACTAATATGATTCAACATGACGTTCATCTGGTACTGTCACAGATTCACCCTGATATGGTACTCGTCAAAGATCACAAAACCCCGCTCGAGATATTCAAATACAATGTACATAGCCCCAATAAAGACAACACAATACACTCGAGTAGTCATATGAATCAAACGACATATTCTTTACAAACACTACGGAAATTTTCCACGGACATGCTCGCAATTACTGTCTTTCCTTATCTCCTTCCTCTTTCTGCTCTCAACAAGAACCGTTTTATATAGTTTCAGCTTTTCAGCTTAGATTGAATATATAGCTTTTTTTGAACAAGTTTAACCAAGATATTGAGGCTTTTCAATTTTGTACTATGAATTGCGCTCAAATCGGAGTATCGGCTATCTTATTGCATGTTTTCAAGTGCACCCAAAAGTCACTGTATCTGAATTTTGCGCCTTTTCTATGTGCAGTAAAAAAACAAACCTAGTGAAATGGGAGCTAATAGGCTAATAGGTGGTATTTTTAAGCGCACGTAATACAGAGTACATATAATTTCACTCTGATATAAGGAGTAGATTAAAAGTGTTGTCTAAAAATAGGAGCTGTACTTAAAGTATAGATAACAAAAATATCTCCTTTAATAAATTATTCAACCATCAATGTAATAATAATGACATAAAATAGCGGTTTCAGAGTTTATTAGGCCATAAGCCTGTCGCCGATTTTTGACATCGCAGAAATTCTCAGCTTGTTGCGGTCTCGAACTCGCAACTTACTGATCAAATTCTGGTGTCCGCTCAGCCTCTTCGCCGAATCTGACCAGAAACTGGCGCACAGAGCTAGGCTAAAAACCGCACCTCTCTGCGACAATCCTGTTACGGAACTGTAACCACTGGGCCACCACATTAGCGCTTAGCTACGTGAATAACATGACACCTCCGTTTGTGTACAAATACCGTGGTGTATTGCGTGTGGTTTACTGATGTTCATGTTGATGCTGTACTACAGACTGTCCGAATGGGTTCCAATGCTCGGACGGATTCTGCATCCCCATCAGATGGGTGTGCGATGGTTATGATGACTGCAAACCCTTCGGGGAGGATGAAGCTCATTGTGATAGCACTACAACTCCGGATACAACGATTACAAGCACAACCACCACTAGCACTACGACTAGCTCAACCAGTGCTAGCACACCAACCCCCACCGAAACCACAACGCGACCAACAGGAGTGTGTTCTCTACCATACGACCGTGTTGGTGATAAGTGCATCGTCGTGGAGTTATTCAATGAAGGTGAGTGCATGTAAGAGTGAAAAGAAATGGTAGGCTTTAAATAAGTAAGCAAACAGCCTGCACGTTATACATGTCAGTAAACAGGTCACTTATTTTGGTCAAGGTCAGTAATGTTTTTTTAATATAGGACAGTATGAAGGCTGTGTATAACGAACGTTAATCAACAGCTTGTGGATTGCACTCAGGCCGGGCTTTCAAAACTCGCTCAAGTGCAAGCTAGTAGCTGCCTATGCACGTGTATGGACTGATTTCCCGTCTATGATTGGTGGGTCTTGCTTGAAAACACGTCAGTGATTGGCAGACGATATTAAGAAACCTGCCATTTTTGGAAGCATGGCCCACGGTAGGTAAAGTAGAATATGTGTTGTAAGGGAACGCGGTACCGTACGTACAATATTTATTGCACCGCGAAAGGTCGGTGTTTTTCCAAGTCGTGTTCATTTTCTGTATACATACAAGTGTCTAATCAAAGCTTTTAATAGCTACTGCGAATTATTTTCCTAACGATAGTTTCTTGTTAATTCAATATACAGCGATTTTTGTTTCATATTCTGCGATTCTATAATTCTTCATTATCTCGAGTCCTAAATTTGAATTAATTGTACCTTTCGGCAAGGCTCAGAAGTTATAGTCCGGGATGATGTACTTGATTGAAAGAATCTGACGCTCAGAAAAGATAAGTGTATTTATTGATTTGGGGTAAGAGGACGCACAGATTATATTTCATAATTGAAGTTTGCTTTATTACCATAATTTTCCATCGTCACATTTATTATTCTTTACATATTAGTAGGCAGAACGATTATTGTCTAATTTCAAGGGTCTTCTAAGGCTTTGCTTGTATATTCATTTACTGTATGGGTCACGACAGTGAGTTATTACGGTCTGTTGTTAGGATGTTGGCAATCAACGTCAGGAGACAATTTAAAATTATTTCCGCTCCAGGCTTGCGCTAGCGCTTTTGCAATTTTACAAATCGGCAAGCCCAACAAACAGACATGCGCACATTCACTTGTTCTGGACACGCACGAATATACTTTTCCTCTAATCCAGAGGTACGCATTACATTTTAGTTTTGATCGACTGGCATGAATACCATTTTTTATTCTCTACAGGAACCCACGATGAGATGCAGTACGAGTGTAGTAGGCTGGGTGGTTCGATGCTCGAATTTGAAGACCCCAACGACTTCTGGACGATACTTCGCTACCTCGAGCAGCAAGGTGGGGGCAAGGAATGTGATGACAGGTAGTCTCAACTTCTGGACAATACTGCGCTACCTCGAGCAGCAAGGTGGAAACAAAGAATGTGGTGCAACGTAGTCTTATCTCCTGGGCGATACTGCGCCACCTCGAGCAGCGAGGTGGGGCAGGGAATGTGATGCAACGTAGTCCTAACTTCTGGACGATACTGCGCTTCCTCGACCCGCCAGGTGGGGACAGGGAATGTGGTGCAACGTAGTCTTAACTTCTGGCCCATATACTGCGCTACCTCGAGCACCAAGGTGGGGCCAGGGAATATGGCGCTACGTAGACTAACTTCTGGGCGATACTGCGCTCCCTCGAGCAGCAAGGTGGGGACAGGGAAAGTGGTGCTACGTATCCTAACATCTGGACAGTGCTACCCGTCCTTGATCAACGAGATGTAGTAATAATTTTTTCTTTGTAATATTCTACCGTAATATTATTGCTGAATCACTCATGACGGGCAGGGCTGACGCAACATGACTACTGGGTGGGCGCTGAGCTGGAGGCAGGCAGCACCACGGCGCACTGGCTGAACGCCGGCACCCCCGTCCCATCTGGCACTCCGTTGTGGGCCATCAACCGCAACTCCAGCAGCCTAGCCTACGAGCCGGTGCGTGTTCATAGGCAGGTGCGTGTTCGTTGACAGTAGCATGTCCACGTGCAGGTGCATGTCCGCGAGCAGGTGTGTGGCCACGGACTGTAGCGTGTCCACGGGCAGGAGCATGCCTACGTGCCCACCGGAAGAGGGGGAAGAAGAGTGCATGTCCATGGTTAGGAACATGTTTACGGGAGAGAGCAAGTCTATACGTGCCCACCGAAAGAGGAGGAGATGGGTAAGAGTGGCCGCAAATGCCACCACCTCTGCAGTATGGCCCACAGATAGGAGACGTTGAGAGTCGTGAGAAAGGCAGGGCAGGCGAAGAGAAGATGCGTGGACTGGAGGGAATCTTCGCAATCAGAGCGGGCGGCGGTTGGTGGATGTGCAACTCTTAAGGCGATGGATGGCAGGGAATTGCAGTAGCTTAGGCGGAGCTGGTCCAAGAATGGACGGTTTGGAGCGAGAAAGCAAGACAATGGAGGCAATGGGAGGGGCAGGTCATCTAGGAACTAGTTGATCTCGGCGGCTTCCGCAGTGCATGCGAACATCTCTCGGCGAAGAAATGTCTACCCAAAAGAGCCGACAGGCATTATGCCGTCCCTTAAGAGGGGACCACATCATGCCGGTCACATTTGTGACAGTAACCTAGACGTGGGGGAAAAGGTGTAGCGAATAACCCAAGTAACTACTTGTACTTTTGCAGATTTGTTCAATGAGATTATTATTTGTGTGCAATGTAATTTAAAATTGTTGATTGCTATCCTGCCTGGTTCACAGGAGCCTGCGGTGAGCGGCTCTCTTCGTCGTGTCTACATGCGAGCTCATCGCAACCTACTGCTCGCCGCTGCGCCTCCTGACCAGCTTATGATGGGCACCATCTGCGAGGCCCCTCTCAGCTAGATGGCTCGGAGCGGGAAACATGGGATGGACTATCAAGATTACGTCGCCCTCTGGAGTTATCAGCGCCCCCCGGCCTTCACTGCATCAAGCGACGAAACCGCTCCTGAGGCATTTATAGTCCATTATTTTACTACTTCAAATTATTAAATTAATTTGTATCAATGAATTTTGTTAGTTTTATTTTTTCCTGCAACTGGCGAGTTTTTTTAATTGTTCTGAGAGGACGCTCGATTATTTATGAGGCGCTGGATAATAATTTATTAAGAGATTATTATTTACGGTACAGTGAGGAGTTACTTGAGAAATGATGACTACCGTTAACGGTCTCTCTAGCTTCCTTAGATTGTCGAGACAAAAGTTTATTCCGTAGGGGGTGGAATTAAAGGGTAGAGCGGTTCGTAGGTTATTCAAACGACCGAGGAGATACAAGCCGAGAAAAAGACTGACGTAACATCATATATGTGAAAGATGAGTAGCGGAGATCTACTGGTTCTAAATGACATTTCAACTGCAATTAAACAAATAACACAACGTGAATAGAATTAAATGTAATTTTGTAATCATAATATATTAATTACGTTTGGAATTTTACGGATCTTAAGAGGGTACGAGCTTATGTATACATCATTCATATTTTCATTAGCTGGACCACCGGAGTGCAACTTATTCTTCGGCTAGTGAGGAATAACGTAATATGTAATCGAACACAATCAGAACATGTTGTGATCTGACATCTTGTGTAATTATCGATTAATTCTACTAAATGTAATATCATTCACTGTACGAGTTTAGCATCAACGATCTCGACAATATGATTCTTTAAATCGGTGAAGACAAATAATTCAAGCTCCATTGCTATAACCAACTCGGCGCATGTGTTGATCCGATTTGAGCAGATGCTCAGTAGCTGCTGCGCCGCTACAATTAACATGAAGCTCGCCATAGCTGATGAATAAAGCGCAGTTAAAGCAGCGTCTGACCAGGGAGGAGCTGCAGCGTCTCTATAAATCGGACAATTCTGCTCTGTCGCGCTTCTCTCGCGCCTTGACAGCGGCCTTGTGGCTGCGACAGCAGGGCATATTAATTTTATAGAAATTAAGTTTGCTGTTTATTTCAGCATCATAAATGATACGTCAATATTGTAAATATTTCATTAAATCAATTATTCTAANTATTGAGGATGACAGAAAGCTGTGGTGTATTGTGGCCACCGTTAACTCTCCCTTAATTTCCCAACAGAAATGGCAGGAAGCTCGTTGGCCAAACTGCTGCTACTGCTGACAGCAGCCGCAGCAGCTGCGAGAAATTCTAGCAGTTTTACTCATCCTAAAACTGGTGAGTGATCGAATGCCAGTAATTCAGACGTTTAGGGTGGTAGTCAAAGTCCGGTGAAGTCTGAGATAGAAGTATTCGCGACAAGCGTGTGAAATCCTCGATCGGTTCTAAGCTAGGCCAGTGCTACCCTCGTGCTCGTAGTCTTTGTAATATGATATCCTAGCCAGCCTCTTTTTTCTCGTTAACGGTGGCCGAGGAATGGTCAGCGGTCAGCTAGAACTACTTGGCCTTGGCCGACCGCTGGCCACGTATTATTTCTTGCCCCTCATAGAGTTCCCCTTCTCCGTACCGCCCGTCGTGGACTGACGGGTGATTAATTTACAACGTCTGTTTCCCCTCATACCTTCCACTACCCCTGCATTTGAACAGTTAGTATACGGGATTTTCCCTCCACACGAGAATATGCTCGTATATAACTAGTTTTTGATGAAAAATATCTCAAAATTTACTGCCGATCAACGGAGAATAAATACTACTACTTCCCTATGTCTCATAAATTTAGGTAATGCGCATGTAAAATAATGAACATCGATGTACATTGTACAACATTTTCCTCTATCATACCTGATGTTATACAAACTTAGCATACTTTTTATTACTGTAGAAAATGTAAATAAATAGCTGAATGAGCAGGAAAAATATCATATTGATGTTTTATTTACGATCAGAGTAATAATGAGTTAACGTAGTGATAGAATCCCATAGGGTTCCAGCCTAGCCTGCGGTTCTCAACCAGAGCCTTAAGGCCGCGACTGAGAACCGCGAGCCCTCAGGCAGGCTTGGCTGGATACCCATGGGAATCTATCACTACTTATAGTCATTATAACTCTGCTCGTAAATGAAATATCAATCTGAATTATGTCATGCTTATTAAGCTATTTATTCACAATTTCTCTACAGTAGCAAAAAATATGTAAATTTTGTCTAGCATTAGTTATGATAGAGGAACAGGTTGTACATCGATCAATCAAGGTTCATTATACTATGCGACTTACCTAATTTTGTTAGACACAAGGATGTAGTACTATTTATTCTCTAATGATCGGTATTAGAGACATATCTGAATCAACCTCTATTGTGTAGATATTTTCTAACAAAATATTTTTTCATTACTGCTAAATCGCAGATTTCACATTTTCTTTGGAAGTCGTAGTTCTCATGAAGGAGTTGGGGAAAAAATGAGGGGAAATACACCACGTAAATTACCCGCCTGTCACTCTTGTGGTGAATAGGAGCACAATGAGGGTCGAGTAATAATGGATGGCCAGTGGTCGGCCGAGGCCAGTTAGTTCTAGCTGACCGCAGGCCATTCCTCGGCCACCTAAGAGACGGCCGCAGCCGTAAGATGGGTGCTGGCTCAGGTATCATATTACAAAGGCAACAAGCTCGAGCGCAGCAACTTTCCGATCTGAACACAGAACAAGGGTTCAACGTCCTTGTCGCGAATTTCTCGCTCACGGACTTCGCCGCACTGTGACTACTGGCCTTAAGGCCCTGATTGAGAACCGAGCGGCTGCGAACAGGCTCGGCTCTTCCCTATGCGTTTCTTCACTAATTAGGATAGACTTTACTCCACTCGCAAATGAGATGGTGATATGGATTTTTCCATACTTACCCAGCTATTTATTTATAAGCGTCGACCAGTAACAAAAAATATGTTACTTGGTTACTTGGTTAAGATGAGGCGCGTCACCGACTGAAGAGGAAATTTAAAGAGAGGTGAGATGAGATGAGAGGAAATTTCAATGAGAGGAAATTTAAAGAAACTTTGAATATTATTGTTCATCATGTCTGCGACTTTTTTACTTTTTTCGAGATGTAAACGGGTTGTAATTTTTATTCTCCATTGAATGGTATTATCGGCATTCCTTTATCAGCCTCCTTGTTGTAGATATTTTCTACCGAAAAATAGTTATGATCGAGTCTGCTGATACGCGGAGGGAAAATCCCGCATACTAGCTGCTCAAATGGAGACGTTTTGCAATGTTTGAAGGGAAAGAGACGTAGTAAATTACTCAACTGTCAGTTCACGACGGGTGGCATGGTAAAGGCGAAGTCAATGAGGGGTGAAGAATAATACGTGGCCAGTGGTCGACCTAGTCCAATTAGTTATAGCCGACCGTTGGCCATTCCTCGGCCACCTGAAAGCGACCAGTTACCCCGAAGAAGGGTCTGGCTAGGATATCATATTAACACAAGCACGTCTGGAATATGAAGCTCTAATTTAACAGTATTCTTTCGAAAAACCTTAATCGAAGGGACTTTGCCGGCCGACTGGAAAGAAGCTCAAGTGACACCCCTGTTCAAAAAAGGTGACAGGAGTAACCCAGGTAATTACCGTCCTGTAAGTCTCACAAGTGTTGTGTGTAAGGTGATGGAATCGGTTATGAGGGATAGGATTATAGATCACTTGACTGTTAACCATCTTCTATCAGACTGTCAGCATGGCTTTATTGCTGGCAGATCATGCACCACTAATCATCTTCTATCAGACTGTCAGCATGGCTTTATTGCTGGCAGATCATGCACCACTAATCTCCTGTCTACCTTGAATATTTGGACTCGCCTGCTGGACGAAAGGGTGCCAGTGGATGCCCTGTACCTCGATTTTGCCAAGGCATTTGATAGTGTTCCGCATGAGCGACTGTTACGTAAAGTGAATTCTCTGGAAATAGAGGGAAATGTACTCCAATGGATCAGGAATTTCCTAGTAGGCAGAAGACAACGTGTCAGCATTAACGGAACCGTATCAAACTGGGTAACTGTGCGCAGTGGCGTACCGCAAGGAAGCGTTCTTGGACCTGTTTTGTTCGTCGCTTTCATAAACGATCTACCAGAAGTAGTGTCATTCAGACGCTCCTACGAGTACCTAGATATAGAAATGATGAAGCTGTTGTTCACCTCTGTCGTGCGCCCGAACCTAGAGTTTGGAAACGTTGTGTGGTCACCGAGACTTGAAAAGGACAAAAATTTAGTTGAGAGTGTTCAAAGACGTGCAACAAGGATAATCCCAGGATTAAAGGGTAAGTCTTATGAAGAAAGATTGAAGATTATGAAGCTTCCCAGCCTCCGTTATCGTCGCCTGCGTGGTGACCTCATTGAAGTATACAAGTATACTCATGGTTTGTACAAGGTCCCAGAAGGATTACTAGAATTTGAAACAAGAACCAACACCAGGGGCCACAGCTATAAACTAAAAAGACTGCGGTGCCACTTATCCACGCGACAACATTTCTTCTCGCTTCGAGTCACCGACATGTGGAACAGCCTCCATGAAGATATTGTTGACGCTCCGAGTATGAACGCGTTCAAGAACAGACTAGACAAGGCCATGCATGAGCATATGTTTCGTATGAACGCGTTCAAGAACAGACTAGACAAGGCCATGCATGAGCATATGTTTAGTCTTAAAATGCCTCGTACCCTACGGAACAACTGATATCTAGAAGCTATTTTAAATCTACCGTCCGTTGAAAAGATCTGATCAAAAGGCCAGTCTAGTCAAGAAAAGTACAAGAATCGGCGACAGGCCTATCCAGGCCTATCCTTTAAATGACGAAGATACTATACTATAATATACTACTAAGCTCGAGGGTAGCGGCGACTGGCCGAGCTTTGGGCAGATCAAGGATTTTACACGATGGTCGCGAAAACCTCGCTCTCAGACTTCGCTGCATTTTGACTACAAGCCTTACGGCTTTGATTGGGAAACGCAATTGATAGTCCTGTGGGATTCTTTTACTACGTTGACTCATGATAACTCGTTCGTAAATGGAATATCAATCTTAAAATGTTCTTGTTTATCTATACTGACGCACACAGAGTGCCTGCCAGAGTTCTTAGCTGAAGCACACATTGCTGCTGTACAAGAGATTACCTGCCAGGGTTATTAGCTGACGCACACTTTGTTAAAATGTTACTGTGCAGGGGATTGCCCGCCAGGATCCTACCAATGTCTGAACGGAAAGTGTATCGTCAACTCGTGGGTGTGTGATGGGTCGAAGGACTGCAACAGTGGCGAGGACGAAATAAATTGTGAGTCAAGCACGTCTGCGAGAACAGAAATAATTTTCATGCAATACGCAAGCATCTATATTTCATTGTCTGGAATATGAAGCTCTAATTGAAACTGCTACTCTAAGTTATCGCAAAAAATTTCAATAGTATTCTCTAGCCAAACGTGTGTTAATTTAATACCCGGGATTAAAAATACTTTGCGCATGAAATTGAAATTAATTTATTGGCAACATGAGTTATTTGGGATCAGAAGCACTCAACAGAGACCTCAGGATCAGAATTTCGTCAAAATTTTAATTATATACCCAGTAAAAATTTACATCCACATCAGCTTCTGATATGGATTACCAGAAGCTGGGGCGACTCTAAATTTTGTTAGGGTAAAGGACTTAATGACAGTGATTTTTAGTAAAGGGGTAATTTTAAATTTGGGATTTACAGGAATATTTCTTTCAGTCTCTCGTGCATCTATATAAATCGATCAACTTCATGATTTACACAAATACAAAAAAAAATCATATGGTAATTTTTGATCAAGCATTTCTTCTAAGTTTGATGAGCTTGATATTTTTTATGATCAAATATTCAGAAGTATTAGTCATAATCAGCTTCAGAATTATGGTTATTTAGGGATTAGGTCAAGTCGCGACAGACTCCATTCAGCCCGAAATTTTCAGATTTGGCTAAAACTTTGGGCACTAAAGCAAACTTCTTACCTGGTGGGTGGAGGCAGAATTTAATTTGCACAACGAAATAATTTAATAATTTGCACAACGAAAGATGTCAGTAACAGTTGCGGGACAAACGGAATTTAACACATTCAGCAAAACGAGAGAGGTCTTGCAGGGCACGGAACAAGAGACGAATGATGACTTTCTTGAGTTGTTTAGTGAATTGCCTTGCATAGGGATATTGTTTCAATATGGATGCTGACTATCAAACTAGACCAGATCTATTATCATAAATTCAAAAGTTTTTTGCTCTCGTTGCATTAGTGAGCCAGATGAGACCATATCGTGTCATCGTAGACTCGTTCATATCGTGTACTCATGTCATTAGTTTAATAGTTTAATCGCAAAATAACCTGAAATGACAAGCGATAAAAATCAAACAATTCACAATCAATCAGTATACACAAAGATACAAGGAGACTCCAGTACTCGCTAAATATAATACAATACAATGTCCACAACTGGCACAGCCACAGATGCACTCTAGCAAACATCTAAAATCTCATAGACCAAGACATAACACTCATCACCGATCACTATCTCCATCACAGATGACAACACCTCCACTTAAGATATTACATTAAAATGCTCACAACTGCAATAAAGACCGTACACTTCACTCCCTTACTGCCAAAGCAATAAAACGAAATCTACAGTTAAAATTATGCGACACTGTTTACACTGACGTGCTCGTGTATATACTTACAATGTGCACTAAACAAGGTCCCATCAGGATAGGAAAACTATACATACCCTCCGTATACCAAAAGAGTCTATTATAACCGCTAAAACAATCATTCAGCTTATTGTTGGTTGCTAACCATCCAATGCGATGGTCTTCACGCTTCCTGACTATTGTTTAATTCGCACAAGAGCATGGCAATTAAAAGTGGGTTAAACGGAACGCAAAAAACTTAGTACAGAAAGAAATGTTCGTCAACACAGTCACAGGCCTCAAGCCACAGCCACAGTCATGGGCCTCTAGCCGTAGCCACAGGTTAAAATTAGCTTTGCAAAAAAATCTGCAAAAGTATTACCTGCAGGTAAAAATTAAAATCAGATATTTTAGCTCAATACTATTACAATATAAACGTCTAGCATCTCCACACCGTACCGCACTGGACAACGATGAGATCAAAAGTGATACGTGGTGACGGAGGGATACTGAAAACTACTCAAACAAAGAAATGCTACACGATCGAGATGCGTTGAAGCTGAGGCTACAATTACATATATTTCCATAATCTTTTGAATAGGAGCCATCCTATTCCTCCTCGCACACTTGGTATACAACACTAGGGAAATCCTCCTACAACCGCATATGCAACTAATTACACTCACTCATAACAAGATATACAAGTGCACCCATATCGGCTCATTATCACAAGTCATACAACATCACTAGTGATAGCCAATAACAAGTCATTTCACTTGATGCACCTTCAACAAGCGCCCAGCACATCGTCATGAGACAATTCAATTATAACCACAATTTCTGCCAACCCCATATAAATATCCATTCGTCCCAGCAGACCCTTCAATGTAGAGCCAACTTCCTATACAACGCAAGCACTATCACAGCACACCGTACCCTCACAACTAGACCTACATACACATAGAATCACTTAGTTTCGTTATGCGTCTTTTTCATCTCCTACTGTCGTTTCCAGTTCTCCTTCCTCATTTTGGCCGTTCTGTGTTACCTGTTGTTCTTTACCACTTTTTCTTAGTGGTTCATGAAACTGCGCTGAACGCGTTAGGAACGCGAAATTATGATATCAAGAGTGCCACTTCAAGAACAATGGGGATGATTTGTGTATCCCCATTCTAAATCCATTCAAATGCACCAAATCTGAATTGCGCGTACCACCTCGGCAAATGATTGAAACAAACCTAGTGATATGAGAGCATGGAGACTCAGTTTAAAAATGCAAGAAATGGATAATTTCCTGAAGATGCAAGAAATAGATTTACGATATCTACTAAAAATTGTCTCTGGACTGGGGAATAGATTAGCAAAATATCTCTTCTCGTAAATTAATGACGTACTCGTACTTATATATTATATTATATCGAGTATCATATTGCTATTGTGTGCAGTTTACTAATGTACTTGTTGATGCAATACAGGCTCGTGCACGTCTGGGTACCTGTGCCAGGATGGAATATGCTTGCCCAACAATTGGGAGTGTGATGGCTATCCGGACTGCACCAATGGGGAAGACGAAGGAAACTGTGATGCATCTACAACCACTCAGTCTACTACGACAAGTAAAACTTATTAGATCACTAAATAACCTCTAAAAACCTAACCTATTCAACCACACAAACCACAATTCGATCTGATTGATAATAAAAGAATTTCTAAATCATTCATCATGGCAATGTAACGTTAGAAACGCGAAATTATGATATCAAGAGTGCCATCCCCTACGGCTGACTATTATGGAAAGTCGTATACGCTGGCGTGGAGTTGGATGTTGCAGCAGGCTCACGTAGTCCGGTTCTAAAACCTCAGGCAACCTATATAGTTACCCTTCTGGCAACTTAATTGGTTCACTATGTTTGGTAGCCTAGTACTCATTCCCAGCCTCTTCGACCAACAGCGTATTAGTAATTGCGTGTCACTAGGAAAGTTTGACTTTCCACTTTTATCGTGCCTCTGTCCCTGTGTAAAGTTAGGCGCTACGCGATGTGACTAAGCCTTCGGCAAGGTTTGGCAAACCGTATTACAGTACAGAATCGCACAACCCAATCACTGCCTGTCCTCTACAAAATTACTTTCAGACAACCTCACTGAGAGAAGAGCATCCATCAGAATAGGCAATCACGTAGGTCTTTCATTACAACTCCACACATGTGTTCCTCAAGGGGCTTGTCTCTCTCTCACTCTTTACAGCTACTGCAACCAAGACCTTCTGCTTTACTTCTCAACACTTTTCTCCTTAAATAGTTTTTGCAGATGACACCCGAACACAACACAACACAACTACGCAGCCTTCAAAATACAATAAGCCGAACATATGAACAATACATTCGAAAACAAATAGCTCACCAACACAACTAAATTTAATATCATTCCCATAACTGGATGCACACCATCAGACATATTCATATGCAACATTCACTATCTTTACACAAAGGAACAATCACACGGTTTTAGGTCCCAAGTAAAAGACACGAATGAGATAGCTCTCATTAATCTACAGTTTAACGAATGAGATAGCTCCTAACTATCTGTCACGAATTAACTATCTGTCACGAATGAGATAGCTCTCATTAATCTCAAACTATACAGATTTTAACACCTCCCGACAAACACAAAACGCGCCTAATACCTTAACTTTGTTTGATTGTCTCTCATTTACTTTCAAATGCCCCAATAAATCTTGTCAAAATCAGCAAAATCCAAACTGCAGAGAATCCAGGACAAGCAAAAAAATTCCATCGCAAACAAACACTCTTAAGACTCTATAACTTCACAATCTCTACATAAACACAGCGGCATCTCCACCATCTCACCAGTCCTTCACCAACAAGCGCGTAGAACATAGTCCGCCATTATAGCATTCAACTTTAGCTCATCAATCAACTCACATTCCTCCTAGACGCCTCATCAAAACACTACCCGTTTTCAAAAGCTCCAAAATACTTGAACTAGATACTTCGATCACCTTCACCTCTATACTCGTAATCACTCAGCACCTACAACCTAACGCTACACACGACGGGCAAGCTGTGCCTGCATGGTCTGAAGCTTTTAAATGAATGCGCGCGCTCATGGTGCAGTTAGCTCTAGCTGCGGAACGATTACGAACAGACGAAATTCGCCGAAAGTAACGCAGAGACTAAAATTTAGTCGTCAGGAAGTCGAATAAAAATAGTTTCTAGACTATGGTATAGATTACCGAAATGCCCCTTCTAGTGAATTAATGACGTATGTGCGCATATTTTCCTCATACCGTTGATTCCTGTCAAAGTATCGAAATGCAAAGTTTACTGATGTACTTGTTGATGCTATACAGGCACGTGTACGTCTGGGTACCTGTGCCAAGACGGACTATGCCTCCCCAGCCGCTGGGAGTGCGATGGTTATCCAGACTGCACCAACGGGGAGGACGAAGAAAAATGTTATACATCTACAACCACTCCACCCACTACGACAAGTAAAACTTTCAATACCACTAAAGCAACCATTATCACATGTATAAGTAGCAGCTCCAAACGACATATCGATCTGATTGACACTGAAGGAATTTCAAAATCATTCTTCATGTCAACGTAACTTAGAAACGCCCAATTATGATAACATGCAAGAGTGCGATCTCCTATGACTAACAATTATTCAGAGTACTCCAGGCGTGGGGTTGGGTGCTACAGCAGACTTTTGTAATTTGGTACTCAAACGTCGTTTGCTGTGGGTGACCGATGGTCAGTCATCGGCAAGCTACAAATAGAAATGTTTGGAGAAAAAATTGGAAAGAAATCGGAAACAATAACTTCAATAATGTATAAATGATTAAACAAATTCAATTAGGTAAAAAAACTATTTTTAACTCGTTCAGCAACCCCCTGACTGTTTCATCGTGTCTTGTACTATTATAGCCGGAAACCCCTCTGCTTTAGAAATAGTTAGGGTAGCGTTTCGATTTTGCTGAGTTTCTATGTATTGACTTCGAACGCAAGGGCTAAAGAGTGACCATTTAATTGAGTTTTAAACTCCCTTGAGTTTAGAGGGGGATGAAATGAACACAATGTGGACTCTCTTCGTTGTACACTGATGATCTTCATGCAAGTATGATACACGAGTCTCCATACAATGGCACACGAATTCAAATGGAGTAGATACTTGTTATCTTTATTGGCAAGCGACAGTTCAAAGGGACAGAATTATAAACTCGGGGTACAAGCATCAAAAGGATGCAAGGTTGCTATTGCGCGGGTATGAGCCACATCGAAACGCCTTAACTCGTTCAAAACTACCGAGGTATGACATGCTGCAGAGAATAGAGTAATGTGAGTATGAGCTACAGCAAAACGCGGCTTGTTAGACAGCAAATGATAAAGGTACGAGCCACACGAAACGCTAAAAGATAGACAAAGCTCCTGAATTTACATGCCTCGGCATGCCGCTGAGGAAAGCAAGTGGTGTGGGTAAGAGGCACATGAAAATGAGGACAAATATGCTCGAACGTAGGTGGCTCCAGCACTCACGACATGAATAGTGCGATTGGTGCGGGTACAATCAGCATCAACATGCAGACAGAAGCTGGAGCTAGATAAGAACACATTCCTGCCCCGTTTGAGAATCTCGTACCTTAAGCAAGTGCCCTGAGATGGTGTGACTTGTGAGATCACAATTGCGCGACAAGACGTTAAGCAACGCCCTATTACCCTTGTTACTTAATCCTATCAAGCAGGTAAATAATATCGCTGTGAGTTCAGATTCCATGTCTTAGTCACAAAGTTAAAATATTCGCGCACTTTTTATTCACATTCAAATACTAGTATAGAATATGGTAAAGAAAATAACATGTAAGTTCAGTAAATCATATCACACAGAGAATTATCATACAAACAATGTATGCCGTCACACTTTTGTGGATAATTTGGTGACGTTATTGATGCTGTACACTGTGACAGGCTCGTGCACGTCTGGGTACGCGTGCCCGGACGGACTATGCCTCCCCAGCCGTTGGGTGTGCGATGGTTATGAAGACTGCTCCAATGGGGAGGACGAAGGAAACTGTGTTGCATCTACAACCACTCCGTCCACTACGACAAGTAAAACTTTCTAGAACACTAAAATGACTTCTATCACATGTATCAGCTCCAAACAACCAAAGGATTTGATCGATACTAAAGAAATTTCAAAATCATCTTCCATGTTTCTAAATTTTTTCCAAAAATTCCAAATTTCTAAATTTTTTCTAAATTTCTAAATTCTAAATTTCTAAATTTTTAACTTTTTACTGTGCCGTTTTCGGAACTCTTTTCGCATTTTTTTATGATCCGTGCCAGTGAATAACCGAATTTCAGTTCAGTTCAGTGAAGTCAGTAAAAGTGAGTGCAAATAGAATGAACAAGCCAAACAAGTGAAAGTGTTTTCATTTTCAAATAACGCGGACCAGTAGAGTCAGTGAGGGTTGCCGCGCGAGGGAAACGCCCACGCCCTGGACCACGCGGGACAATAAGCCTTTGTTCTCGCGCCTACCTCTTCCTAGCCGCTGTGATCGCCGCTCTCGGAAAGCCGCTTGCTCTCAAGTCTGTAACAATTTTGAACAATGTAACAATTTGTACAAATTTTACTCAACTTGATTTCGGTTTTTAACTTGTGTTTATCTAGCTCTTGCATCTGCAAGCCGCTTATTCTCAAGTCTGTAACTGAGTTTTTACAGCCCTTTGAAACTTTACAATTTTTACTTAACTTGTTTCAGTTTTAAATTGTGTTTTTTCTTTGGCTCTTGCATTTTATGATGGCTGGTCAGAGAGGAAAAAAAATTAAATGAGAAGGCCTCCAGTCCTGTTAAACCGAATTCGAAGATCAAATTGCAAAATGAGCGAGGAGAAATTTGTAAATTTTGCAAGCTGGGATCGCTTAACGTCAATGACGCTACAGTAGCCTGCGATCGTTGCGGGGATACCATCTGCAACAACTGTGCAAAGTTAAGCAAGACTGACTGCTCGGTCATTCGTAAAAACAAGTCAGTACACTGGTACTGTCAGGACTGCCAACAACCTGCACTTAGCGCTGTAAAAAGCGAAAAAATGGTGGAAGAGAAGTGCTCTTCTATGTTTTCTGTTTTTAAAGCCGAAATTGAAGAAACCAACAAGCAAGAGTTTTGAAAGAGAGCCGAAATGGAGGAGACCCACAAGAAAGAATTGAGCTTGTTGCGTAGCGAATTACACTCGTTACGAAACGAGCTTGTGGAAATGAAAGCTCATCTGCACAAAACAGAAAATAGCGATAACGCAGAAGGTAAAGGCCGCAAAGAGGTCATCTCTGATCTCGGCAACGAGAGCAGTCGTGAACTGCTGGATAGAGAGAGAAGAAGACTTAACCTTGTTTGGTTTAACGTTCCCGAAAGCAATGCTTCAGATGCTGAATTTATTACTGATTGCTGTGCCAATGCACTTAACGTCGTTGTGAATATAACGGCATGCAAGAGGCTGCGATCAAAAGACACTACCACCTGTAGACCGGTGCTTGTAACTGTGCAGGATACAGCCCAGGTCGGAAATGTGCTTAAGGCTGCGAGAAAACTAAGTGAATTCCCAGAGTTTAATTCAGTCTTTGTTAAGAAGGATGCTACCCCTTTAGAGCTGTCTCTTATACACATCTAGATGTGTATAAGAGACAGGTCTTAAAATGCCTAGCAAATTACGGAGCAGGCAATAAGTCCAGCAGCTATCTCAATCAATCGTCAGTTATGGAAAGATCGGGTTCCAAAGGCCGGATCCCTTGTGAATCAAGTCACGAAAAGTTCAAGAATCGGCAACAGGCCATGGGCCTATGTCTTCAACGCCGACACTTCTATTCTATTCTATGTCATTATTGTAACGTTAAAATGTTCAATTAGTATGATATCAAGCGTGCCATCTCCCAAGACCCGCGTACACCTGGCATAGGGCTGGGTGCTGCAGATGTCTCGCGTAATTCATCTCTCGTATTTGGGTGGTTTGCTCTAGGAGACCGATAGTTATTTATCGGGAACCTATAAATTAAAATATTAAGTGTAAAAATTGTAATGAAGGTGTAATCCACAGCTCCGATAATGCATAGACGGCTAAAATTTAATTGAGTAAAATGAAAAGTTTTTACCTCGTTTATTTAACACCGATCAATGTGCCTAATACCATTGTGGGCTGTTTGGTGACGTAAACATTGATGCTGTGCAGGCTCTTGTACGTCTGGATACGAGTGTCGCAGCGGACTGTGCATCCCCAGCAGTTGGAAGTGTGATGGTTATGAAGACTGCCCCAGCGGGGAGGACGAACTTAATTGCGCTACCACTACAACTACAAGCACAACGACTGCTAGCACAACTACTGCAAGCACAACTACTGCGAGCACAACGACTGCAAGTACAACAACTGCAAGCACAACGACTACTAGCAAAACGACTGCTAGCACACCAACCACCACGCAACCAATAGGAAAATGTTCTTTGCCTTTCGATCGTGTTGGTGAAAAGTGCATCGTCGTGGAGTTATTCAATAAAGGCGAGTGTTGGCGCGACTCCAGTTGTGAGCGGAATGATGTGCTTTTAATGAGTTAGTAGACATGCAGTGCTTATCATACAGAGTTCAGTAAACAGGCTATTATCGACACGCAACACCTTTCCTCTCCTGATTTACAGGCACGCAAACATTTTAATTGACATCGAAGGACATGAACACATTTCTTCTTATTTACAGGTACACACGATGAGATGCAATACGTGTGTAGGCGGCTGGGAAGTTCGATGCTCGAGTTTGAGGATGCCAACGATTTCTGGACAATACTGCGCTACCTCGAGCAGCAAGGTAAGTCCAAGAAGAGTGGTGCAATCCGCTAGTATAACTATTCGACAAAACTGAGCTACTTCGGGGGCAGCAAGGTGGAAACAGGGATTGTGACGCTACTTTACAATACTGCGCTACCTCGAGCAGCAAGGTAAGTCCAAGAAGAGTGGTGCAATCCGCTAGTATAACTATTCGACAAAACTGAGCTACTTCGGGGACAGCAAGGTGGAAACAGATTGTGATGCTACTGGACAATACTACGCTACCTCGAGCAGCAAGGTAGGACCAAGAGGTGTGGTGCAATCAGCAAGGAAAACTATTTGACAAAACTGTACCACCTCGGGTCAGCAAGGTGGGAACAAGTATTGTGACGTTACAGGACGATACTGCGCTACGATCGAGTAGCAAGGGCGGCCAGGGAAGGTTGTTCAACACTAGTAAAAATTTTGGGCAATGCTGCGCTATGTCGAGAAGCATGTTAGAGGCTAGAGCCAGAAACATTCTATCTTATTATGAAATCTATACTCATTAAAAATATTTTAATAATATTAATAATTAATAGTGCAGAAAATCATTATTCTGAACGCATTATGAATGGCGAGCAGGGCTGACTCGACACGACTACTGGGTGGGTGCTGAGCTGGAGGCCGGTAGCACGACGGCGCACTGGCTGAACGCCGGCACCCCCGTCCCGTCCGGCACTCCGCTGTGGGCCATCAACCTCAACACCACTAGACTTGCCTATGAGCAGGTGCGTCCCAGCGGGTGTTTACCAGCTAGTTTTTAGACCAGACACTTGCATTTCAACATATTTACCAGGTGCGACTTGATACGTAAGTAATACGAAAAGGTATTTGTCGGCGAGATATCTATCGTGTGGGAACAATAATTGTGCGTGAGTATTATTAAAATGCAATGTTTGGAAACCTGGATATACCAAAGCGAATTTGCATTGGATTTAGTAGGATACCGAATATCAAGAGTAGTTTATAATTGTAGTAGGTACTCACCGTACTCTTTATTGTACCTTTATAAGTACAAAGGCTTGCAAATTCACAAAAAAACGACGTTGTAGTCTATTGCTAAGTGAACTGAAGTTTGACAAAGTTCAGTGGTAAAAAACGCAGAATTTTCTAATACCAACAACTCATTATACGTAGCTGCATACTCGTTTCACGTAGATTATCAATATTAAACATTTAAAACGTTCTACGTATGAGAGACGCCGTGAACGTCAAAGATTAATAGGACTAATTTTTTTTTTTTTTTTTTTAAAAGGCCCCCCCCACCCCCCATTCCAACAAAAAAAAAAAAGGGAGAAGCGGGAGGGCTTGGAGAGGATGGTGCAGCGTTTAAAATTAATTGATAGTCATCAAGCATTTACGCTTTTAAAGAATTGTTTCGCTCTACCTAAACTCCAGTACGTCCTGCGTGCGTCTCCTGCATATACGCGGGTAGGTGATTTGGAGCGGTTCGATGAGGTGTTGGTTTCTGCCCTCTCGACCATCACCAATGTCAGCTTCGAGCGCGAATCTCTTGAACAAGCTGTGTTGCCGGTCCGGCTGGGAGGCCTGGGTATCCGTATGTCAAAGGACATCGCGCTCCCTGCGTTCATATCGTCACTCCACTCCGTCCGTGGCCTAGTTGATGCTGTTTTACATAATGTACGACTGGCCGAGGACGACAGTTTGCGGATGGCGGTGGATGAGTGGCGCAATGGGAACGCAGGTATTGCTTTGCCCGAGGACGCGAGTTTGTGCCGGCAGAGGACTTGGGATGGGCCTGTGGCCGCGGCCTCTGCGGCGCGGCTTTTGGAAGCGGCGGACCAAATATCCAGGGCTCGTCTACTTGCGGCGGCGAAGAGAGAGAGTGGCTTGTGGCTTCACGCTATTCCTTCGAATGCTCTTGGAACACTTCTAGATCCCGACTCCTTCCGCGTCTCTATTGCTCTTCGAGTTGGCGCAAATGTATGCGAACCCCACACTTGTCGGTGCGGAAAGCGGATGGATGCACGAGGACTGCATGGCCTTTCTTGTAAGTACAGCGCTGGGCGACATCCAAGACACTCGGCTCTGAACGATGTGATCAGGAGGGCTCTTCAGAGCGCTGGCGTTCCTTCATGCCTTGAACCCGCTGGAGTGGACAGAGGGGATGGTAAGAGACCAGATGGCTTAACGGTTTTCCCGTTTTCTAATGGGAGGTGTTTGTGCTGGGATGCAACCTGCGTCGACACTTTTGCTGAGTCGCACGTCAATAATTCGGCTATTTCTGCTGGGTTCGCGGCTCGTGCGGCGGAGGATAGCAAGAGACGTAAATACGCGGCGTTGGCAGCTCGGTATCGTTTCGAGCCAGTCGCATTAGAAACGACGGGCACATATGGTGAAACGACTGGTCCTTTAATATCAGAGATTGGCCGTCGCATTACGGAATTGTCCGGCGAACGTAGAGAGACTCTATGGTTGGAGCAAAGGTTGGGTTTGGCTGTGCAGAGAGGCAATGCAGCTAGCATCCTAACAGCAGTCAGAGAAAAGTTCGACGTGGGCCCGCTCCTCGCTCGCGTCACAGCTCGGTGACCCTCGGAGTCGGTGTAGGCCACCATCAGAGGCGTTAAGGTCGGGGCCCTGATCATTGACATGAAACCATTCCCTGTTTTTAATTAATAAAATCAATTCCTTTTTTTTTTTGTTGGAATGGTGAGTATAGGACGAATCAAATTATATTAATTAATAATTTCATCGTTTTTGACCTTAGTAATTTTTTTAATTAAGAGGAGATATCTAAGTGCTCGGTAAATGCTAGTTTCTTCAGTTTGCAAAATGAATTTCCAAGAACAACATGAATATCAAAATGCATGATCGAGATAGGAACCCCACCATATAGTCCCTTAGGAACCTTAAGTATTCAGCCACTTAAAACACTTACGTTAATTCGTACGCTCAGGGCTCACCAAGCGTTAAATTAGGTCTTGTGAGATCAACGTAAGACGACTGCAGCATCAATCAAACATAGGCGACGTGAGTGATGAAAGTGCTAGTATAACCATTACACAAGAATGAGAACAGTAGTGAATGATGTTGGAACGAGCCACACGAAAACGTAAATGAGGTTAATACTGATGTACCAGCTCAATTATTATGGTGAAGTAGATCGAATGAAATGGGTAAGAGCTTTTGCAAAATAGCTGAGAATAGACAGGACTGCTGTGGGAACGATCATCGGCGAAACGTAAAAACAATGTTATGTGGAATATAAAAACGTTTTTTACCATATTTAATTCGTTGAAATGACCTTTGATGTGTAATCAATACCACATTTATCCTGGGTCGGTTAGGGAGGTAATAATCCATTTATCATCGTACGAATCCAACTCCTCACATCATCATCATCGTCATCACTTCGCACCAGGTATTACCATGACACAGGATCACTTATTATCCACCATTATTATCACAGGATCACCCTGCTCCTCATATCCACCTTAATTACCCTGCTATTCCCTTCATCATCACCCCTGCATTACGCGTCATCATCACCCAGCATCAAATTTCATCACTGCCTTATCTGATTCTCAGGAGCCTGCGGCGACTGGCTCTCTTCAGCGCGTCTACATGCGAACTCATCGCAAACTCCTACTCGCCGCTTCGCCT
Source organism: Hyalella azteca (assembly GCF_000764305.2). NCBI lineage: Eukaryota > Metazoa > Arthropoda > Malacostraca > Amphipoda > Hyalellidae > Hyalella > Hyalella azteca. The sequence continues at coordinate 244,292 of NW_025942121.1, read as the reverse complement.
CCGAACCAGCTCATTATCGGCACCATCTGCGAAACCCCTCTGAGCCAGATGGCTTAGGGCGACACGCATGGATCACCACACCACCTGATGGCCAGCTCATTATCGCCACCATCTGCGAGACCTCTCTGAGCCAGATGGCTTAGGATTGGACCCTACTGGACCAACCGGTAGTGTCCAAGGAAAGGGTGGCTTGAAAGACCGCTTTTCCATCAATGTATTCACTGTCTAATTTTACCATGTGGGACTCGCGTTTATAGCTGGAACCATCGAAACCATTTAGCCAACTAGCGTTGTTACTCCAGTAACTATCTCCCGAGAGATTACAATAGACAGCTGAATTATGTTCGCAGCTAAATCTATCGAACCTCAATAAATATTCCCAAATACTAGAAACAAAATTCGATATGAAGCTCCAGATACTCCCATGCACTATTATTTTCTGCACGTACTTCCACCAATATTAATTAATACGGCGCAGTAAATGTTCTGATATTTCCATGTGTTTCCATGTCCCTACGACGTCCTGCTCTTCAGCCAATAATAGAAACACTAGTCAGCTATTCTTTCAGAAATCGTTTGCTGTCTCTGCAAACACTTACTGCTAAGCAGCAAACACCTGTTGCTGCCCAACAAACACTTGCTGCTAGGCAGCAAACACCTGTTGCTTCCCAACAAACACTTGCTGCTAGGCAGCAAACACTAAACACTTACTGCTAGGCAGCAAACACCTGTTGCTGCCCAACAAACACTTGCTGCTAGGCAGCAAACACCTGTTGCTGCTCAACAAACACTTGCTGCTAGGCAGCAAACACCTGTTGCTGCTCAACAAACACTTACTGCTAGGCAGCAAACACCTGTTGCTGCCCAACAAACACCTACTGCTTTCAAAAATGCATAGCAAAATGTATAAAAACTCTGTTTAGTGTTAATTTAATTAATTGGGTTATTTACTTCAAGAAAATAGTTCAATTAATTATTATTGGCTTTGATTCTTGGCGAGTTTGGGATTCAGATTTTTTGGAGTTCTGCGCTGATATTGCGATTGGACTCGCGATATTTCAGAAGGAGAGTCTTAAAATGAGAGCGATGAGAGAGGAAGAGATAGCACCAGAAAGGAGGTGAATTCGGCGAAAAACATTGACGTTGTTAAGAATGTTCATTTTTCCCTTCGCCACGTTCAATTGAATTATCTGCACAATCAGTGTAGGCTTTCTAAACAGTGATAATACATGATCTGCAGATGCAGAAATAGATTGTGCCGGTATGCTGTTCCTAGAGACGATGTGAAGACTGTGTTATAAGTTGAGTCGAATCATGTCTCGTGCAACAAACGTGCTGAAATTTTACATTCAGCTAGTGATTGCTCTCTCTGTATATTCACTAACCATATTAGCAAGCGACCATTGTCAAAACAGGTGCCGAGTAACTTGCTTTGTTGTCACATGAATCGTTATTGCTGCACCATACCGTTTCGTTCACTCATTAACTGTACCGAAATAAATGACCATATATATTAACGAGGTTTTATTTTATTCCTCTAGTAAATACTGTTTCCTACCCTTCTTGTTGCCTCATAATATCCTATTAATCTCAGAGAGGAATTTATTGATATTATAATATTTATATTATATTATAATATATTTATATTATAATATAAATATTATTATGCGTAATGTAAGTAAAGCACTGATAACAAATGGAATGGTGAGAAAACAAGCAAGGTGACACGATAACAAATGGGCCGATGCGATAACAATAGCGCTATATTGTGATAACAAACAAAGTGACACTATTAAAAAAAGCTTTTACTACAAAAATAAGCTTTCGCATTAAAAAAAACTGTTGCGATAACAAATAAGCTGTTGTGATGAAAAGTAAGCTATGGTGGTAGCACGTAAGTACCTCGATAAAATAAATAATAAATTGAGATAACATATAAGCCATTGCGCTAACACTGCGAGGCGGGTATCGGGCAGCAATGCTCGCAGCTTCCGCTTTAACAGCTCCGACGCTCGGCCGCAGCGACGAAGCTTCCGTGTCCGCAACGCTGGCATTTCCCCCATGCGTCCGTCATTTCCAGCGTCCGAGTTATGTCAAGCCTCGTACAACTTTCTTGAGTAATTTCCCTTCTGAACTTCTATTATTTACTGTTTTAGTTACAACAATCAAATAAAGTTTGGCTATCAACTTATAAATTTGCTGCGAGTTTCGGCGCTGGTTTGGAAAAGGTTACTTGAATGTAAGTTTTCTTTCCCGTAGAGTTAAATATGAAATATAAAACATATGACTGCATAAGTAGTTCGAAATAATTCATATAGAATTTTTGAATAAAAATTGAATGGGACATATGTCCTCAATGTCGTTTTAACTTCAAGTAGAGCAGAAGTATCGCTGGATGACAATATTCGAATGCCACCTCATCTTACGGACGCCTTTAATTTGTCTCTGCCCGAAAAATTATAAACTACATCCGCTGATCAAACTACGCTATGAAGCTGCCAACATATTCAATCCGAATTAAAAATATCATTTATTTGAAAAAAATTTCAAGTCTATCAACAACTATCAGTTAGTTAGAAACGCATGCAGCACCGTGAGCAGCACCAGCAACATCAGAAAAAAGCAGCACATCACCAGCAGCAACAGCATGAGCAGCATGAGCAGCACAAGCCCCAGCAGTAGCAGCATGAGCAGCATCAGCCTCAGCAGCAGCAGCAGCAGCATGAGCAGGACCAGCCTATAAGCAGCAGCAGCAGCATGAGCAGCACCAGAATAAGTAGTCGGAAAGTTTCATATCTGCTTGTCGTACGCAGGCCTTTGATGTGTGTAAGCTGCTTAGTTATCCCATTCCATTATATTGAATCGTATTACACTTTGTATACTGAAATAGATTGTAGCTTAATTCATCTGAGCGATGTGGCCGTAGTTATTTAGGCAACAAGCTCGTGGATTTATGTGTTCCGGTTTCTTTAGTTCTCTATATTTCTCTTACATTGGTAAAAATTCATTAAATTTCTCACAATATTAGTACGTTTTTTTTACTTTTACTTTACACACACACACTGGCAACCTCCTGAACTCCGACTGTTCACCTGTAGGTAGGTACAGGAAGTGAGTGCCGCAATGTTAAATCCTACGCCTCCTTCAGCACGAAATTTCGTTAACTCTCTTCAATTGTACGTTCTTTGTGACTTTGCTATGATGATGCCAATAGACTCGAGCGTCTCGGGATATTTTGCTCGAAATGAACCTGAACGAGACGTGACAAGTGATGTCACGGCAAAAAGCAACGATAGAGAGTATAAATGGTCCCGGAATAGGGTTATTTTACAGAAGAAAGCTCGTATTTTATTATAATGCGTGTAAATTTATTTGGAATTCATTCCTTATTCATTCATCAAATTGTTCGTCACCATTTTAGTTTAGACTATACGGAAGTCGAAATGCGGAAGGTGGGATTTGCTAGATTATTGTGCGGTGTGACGCCCGGGCGGGGCATGCAGTGTGTGAGGTCCTGACGTGGATTATTAAATTATGATATGTAAATTGATGTGAATCAATGCATGTAATTTAGTTGTGTTGCGTTGTTTGATTTGTATATTCACTGCCTTAGTTTACAAATCATAAGTTTAATTATTATTAATTTTTCTCTTTTATAGGAAAGCCTCATATTCAGGAGTTGATACTCGAGACTTTGTCTTCTTCTTCGATGAAATATCAGTTTGGCCAGCACGTGGATTGTTTATACTTTAACGAATGGATTGTGCAATAAAGTGATTCCAATTGAAGACTATCAGTGACCGCATGAACTGACGCTGACTCTCGTTATCACGTCTTTGTATAGTGAGTAATTGACAACGGTTTATCTATACGAAATATCATCTATATAATCTATATAAATATCATCTATCTATTCTATACGAATATCAAAAAAGTTAAGCAGTATCAAGCAGAAAGTTATAGCAAGGAGAGTTTCCAGTGTACATATTCATCAATTTACACACAGCAGCAACAACATCTGTAGCAAAAGAAACACCCGCAACAACAGCAACAGCAGGCCCTGAAAGCTGTGATTGGATCTGCATTAGCGCAGTATTGCCTTAAACAGCTGACAACGCAGCGGGAGCCATCCTGACATTGCTGTTATGCTGGTCAATGCAATATCCTCTGTTGCACACAAAGTTAGTCTGCACGTAAAACAACTAGTGCTTGTAATATCATCCGTAACATGCAGCATCATCTCCAACATCCAATGTTAGCTGCCTGTTCACGTGACTGTCCAGTATAGTTCATTTCCACAATATCTGCAGGAGTATCTGCAGTACCGTAAACATGTCCTATAAACACAGTACCGCAGAAACATGATTTTCTGCGGTATCGTGAACACGTTCAGTCTAGTCCGTATCCTCAATATCAACAAGAGTATCGGCAGTACTGTGAACATGTTCAGTCTAGTCCATATCCTCAATATCGATACGAGTTTCTGGCTCCCGATAACTGTTTGCGAAGTGAGAGACGAACCAACTTCACCAATTCAAGTTGGGTCGCTTAAGTTCCTGACAACTTCAGCGAGCGCTTTACCAAGTTACGTCAACTTTGTGTTGGGGAAAGTTACAACGACGTTCATGCGTTGCTTCGTGTGGAGAACTTTTGGGGAACTTTTTTGGTGCTTTATAGGCGGTGAGCGCTAGGGTGAAGGCACAATTAAGTTACTATCATCGTACAGTCTTTCAAACTTTTATTCATATTATTTATATTAATATTTTCATTTATCTGACATGGAATTGATACGGTTTCGTTCGGGGCCCACAGAGTGAAAATTTAGGCAGAGTTTATTCGTTTTCTAATCTCTCATTTCTCTCTTTTATTCGCTATATATTTGCATTGCTAGAACCAAAACATGTAAGGCTTCATGAATTTCTGAAGGAAAATTGCATTGATTATACCAAAGCATCTAATACGCCATATATTTCAACATGAATATTGCAGACCTCATAACAACGCATCTCAGGCGTCATACGTTCCTGAATGAAAATTGCAGTCCTCATACTAACGCATCTCAGACTTCATCACTTCGGTTCTAAATTTCACGTCAGTTTTGCAACCTCAAATTTCTCAGAGAACTTTCCCGGATCCAAATATCGCGCAGCTGCCGGCAGCAGGACACGATCGCTCGAGCAAAACATGTCTAACTCGAGAGAAATTCCAGCAAGTAACTGAAAAAAAATTCCAGGACGGTTTACTTACTAGTATGTATTGCGTTGAGATAAGGCGGAGCTGCAGGTGCCAAACGTGGCCGCTGCACCTGCAGAAAAATAGCGAAAAATATCCGCAATATTGAGCCGGCATGTCTGCCTCAGGCACATGGCTCTGGCCATAGGCTCGGGCAATTGGCACCGGCCGTCTGCCTCAGCCACATATAGTTACGTCTCATTGAGTTGCCACGGGGCCGATCGTGTGGGATCTGTTCTGATTGAGAGGGAAATGTGGCTTATCGTGTGGCCTCGAGGCTGATCGAGTGGCATCTGTTCTGATTGAGAGGGAAATGTGGCTTATCGAGTGGCCTCTAGGCTGATCGTGAGTGAGATCTGTTCAGACGCAGGATGAGCTATTGATGGCCAAATAGTTATGCCAGGAAGTTCCTCGCAGGTTGCGAGTCGCCAGCACGGAGGCAGTGTGAAATATTGTGGCTAGTGCCGCCCGGATACCAATGGCCGGCGGGGGTGGGAGGATGCCGTGGCGTACTGATGCTGAGAGTGTTGTGGCGTGCTGATGCTGAGGGTGTTGTGGCGTACTGATGCTGGGGTGTTGTGGCGTACTGATGCTGAGGGTGTTGTGGCGTACTGATGCTGGGGTGTTGTGGCGTACTGATGCTTGAGGTGTTGTGGCGTACTGATGCTGAGGGTGTTGTGGCGTACTGATGCTGGGGTGTCGTGGCGTACTGATGCTTGAGGTGTTGTGGCGTACTGATGCTGAGGGTGTTGTGGCGTACTGATGCTGGGGTGTCGTGGCGTACTGATGCTTGAGGTGTTGTGGCGTACTGATGCTGAGGGTGTTGTGGCGTACTGATGCTGAGGGTGTTGTGGCGTACTGATGCTGAGAATGTTGTGGCGTACTGATGCTGGGGGTGTTGTGGCGTACTGATGCTGAGGGTGTTGTGGCGTACTGATGCTGAGGGTGTTGTGGCATAGCTGAAAGTATTGTGGCGAACTGATGTTGAGGGTGTTGTGGCGTACAGATGCCGAAGCCGCCACTAATGCTGCACTTCCACTCTCCATATCACTGAAGATTGGCCCGAAACTCATCCTGCTGTCACAAGTTTCCGCGGCGCTTCCCAACTTTTCGATGAACTCGAAGAAGCGAAGTTCTTATCCGAGATTCAGTGCGCAATTCGTATAGCGTCTCGGCGTTTGAGACGCGGAATAATTTCGATGAATATTTTGCCGTGCTCAAACTTTATTTCGTGAATATATCGTCCTTAGCCAACTTTATTTCGATGAATACGTCGAACTGCAAAAATTTTATTTCGCTGAAGATGCCGTCCTGCCCAAATATTTTCGGGACAAATTTGCTGCGCGTCATTTCATTGCACCTGAACCACCACGTGCGCCCCACACCGACAACTTTCGACCATCTTTTAGAGGTCTAATTTGAAAATGGCTTTGATCTTGTTTAGATATTGCGTGGGCCTGACTTGTATGGGTATGTCTTGTGTCGAGCATGGGTCTTGGTTGTGTCTCGCTTGGGCCTTGGTTGTGTCTAGCTTGGGTCTGGGTTCTGTCTAGCTCGAGTCTGGCTTGGGTATAGTTTGGGTCTCGGTTGTTTTTTAGCAAAGGCATTTCCTTATCACTCAATCCTGATTTAGGGGGGGTGAGTAAAGACACGTTTTCCAGGAACTGACGGGACTTTACGACGTAACTCCGTCAAAAGTTCTTCGCATTCTTAATTACTTCCGTAGACTCCTTGCATCAGACGGCAGATTAAATACGGCATCCTGCGCTTATCAATTGCAGGATTTACGCATAACAGCAAACAAAAGGCAATGCGAGGAACGATGTTTCTCAGAGACGCCTCAAACCAAATTAAGTCTTATTGAGGCGACAAAATATTCATGCACTTGTAACATTAACAGAAGGCAGCGTGTGTAAAATAATGAGTAATCGGTGTGAAAGAAAACAAAAATGGCAAACAACATGACAGAGTCTGCTTAGAAAACCCTTTTTATAGAAGAGATATACGTACGACCGACACATAGTCGGCCAAGATTGGGTATATATGTTATGTTATGGTAAGATATATGCTATGATACAATAAGGTAACTATATGTTATAATGAGATGCATACAAGTTTTTCATTCTTTTCCGACCTTATTAGTGGTTTGCATACAATCTATAATTCATAAAACCTAAGTATACGGGGATTAATAATGAAAAGCGATTAGAAAAAATCACAGATTAATTAATTAGGCAGCGCCGCGTTATTATCGTATAATCACTTTGTAAAAATTGCACGCAAAATACACACTGCTTCGTCGTGACGATCGCAATCCTGTATGTTCTCAACAAAATTGAAGTGCTGTAATTTTCATGATTACGATAATTATTTCTTCATAACTACAACAATAATTGATATTAATTTTTTTCCTATAATTTCTTTCGTAGTGATAATTATTTTGCTTTCAATAATTGAGAATAATTTCTATTTTTCCTATAATAGAAATTTAATAATAATAAATATAATAACATTTTAATAATAATTATCTTTATCATCTTAGACGCTTTACAAAATATTTCTTTCAACAATTTATTTGCGATGAAGCGTTTACCTTGATAAAGTTTTTGCAAAGGCTTAATGAGTTAATTGTTTCTAAGTAGGTCGGCAAGCAGCGTTTACTGCTGCTCTATGCAATAACTAATATTATAACTATTTAAGCCTCTGCTAAACTCTTTAATACTTGAACATTTTGCCTTTGGGGGCGCCTAGAGCGAGAACACAATGGCCACGAGCCATTGTTGCAACGATGCAAAATAACAAGAATTTTATTTCATTTCATTTATTTACGAGCCTTCAATCAAGGCGTTTGGTGCGTTTATCAATTCGACGGTTTCAACCTAACTTTAAGTATAAAGTTCATGAATTTCTGGCAAAATCAAGTAATCTTCTTACAAAGTCAAATAATTTATTCTCAGCGTGCCCAAAGATAAGTTTTCCCTATAACGAATTAACCAGCGCATCCATGCCCCTTGACAACGCAGCCTTCACAGTTCAAGGACAGCTCCCTCAATTCGGTAAAAATTTTCGTGAGAAATTATTTGGAATTTTCTCTCTTGCAAGACTTTTTATAGTTCGGCGCCATTATTGGAAGCTCAGCGAGAATCTCAGGCATTTTGGAGCCTCCAAGTGTCAGCTGACAAGACGGATACGACGCGTTCAGAACCTTCAAGTGAAGCATGAAAAGATACGCATAAACTGAATAATGAATAAAAGATACGTTTTATAACTGAATAAATAATAAAATATACGCTTCACTACTGAATAAATAATAAAAGATACGCTGTATTACTGAATGAATAATAAAAGATACGCTTTACTACTGAAAAGGTAATAAAAGATGCGCTTTACTACTGAATAAATAATAAAAGATACGCTTTAACACTGAATAAATAATAAAAGATGCGCTTTATTACTGAATAAATAATAAAAGATGCGCTTTATTACTGAATAAATAATAAAAGATACGCTTTAACACTGAATAAATAATAAAAGATGCGCTTTATTACTGAATAAATAATTGAAGATACGCTTTACTACTGAATAAATAATGAAAGATGCGCTTTACTACTGAAAAAGTAATAAAAGATGCGCATTAATGAATAAGTAATAAAAGATGCGCTTTATTACTGAATAAGTAATAAATGATACGCTTTACTACTGAATAAGTAATAAAAGATGCACTTTATTACTGTATAAATAATAAAAGATACGATTTATTACAGAATAAGTAATATAAGATACGCTTTATTACTGGTTAAATAATAAAAGATACGCTTTATTATTGACTAAATAATGAAAGGTACGCTTTATTACTGACTAAACAATAAAAGATAAGCGTTATTCCTAAATAAATAATAATAAATGTTATTCTAATATATTAATATAAGAAATTTAAAAGCGGAGAAAGCGCCACAAAAATTCAGCATTTCTTTATTGAAAACGTTTCGGAGACCAGCTCCATCGTCAGTTCGATAAATCTAGAACACAAATACAGTTAGAAAATTAATAAAGTTTGGAGTCATAAGAAAAAAAAACTTCACATGACTTGAAAAAACAACAACATGACTTTCTTATGACTCCAAACTTTAATAATTTTCTGACTGGATTTGTGTTCTGGATTTATCGAACTGACGATGGAGCTGGTCTCCGAAACGTTTTCAATAAAGAAATGCTGAATTTTTGTGGCGTTTTCTTCGCTTTTGAATTTCTAGTGAACCTGCGATTCAAGCAATCTAGTGACATTATTATTAATAAAAGAATATTATGATTATTATTATAGTATAATATTATTATGTATTAGTAAATAGATAATAAGTATATAATTAATAAATATTTATTAACGATTGACTTGTATAATTGGAAAAATGCAAACTGATGTTTTGTCATGATATGCATTCGAAAAGTTCCACAACATTTACGCCCCAGCTTCAGCGCCAAATCCAAATTCAAGCGTCCTGTTCATATATTGGGCAAACATTTTTCAAAAAAATTTATGAGGGAGAACAATAAAGAAGTGGGGTAGGGGAGGATGAGAGAAGCGGGGTAGGAGTGGGAGGAAAACGGTAGTGGGGGGGGGGGGACAGAGCGCAGCATCAAAGCTACGATCAAGCAATTAACTGCTGCACTGCTGCTGCTGCACTGCTGCTGCTGCTGCTGCACTGCTGCTGCTGCTGCACTGCTGCTGCTGCTGCTGCACTGCTGCTGCTGCTGCTGCACTGCTGCTGCTGATGCTGCTCCTGTTGCTGCTGCTGCTGCAATGCAGATGCGATAACATTACTGGTGCATTGCAGTTGCTGCACCACGACTGTTGTGTTGCTGCCACCACGAGTATACTGATGCTGCTGCACTGCATTTGTGGAGGTTCGGACGTCCACGTCACCGGCCCCGCTGATCACTGCCTTCATAATCCTGCCTTCACCAAGTACCATCTCGCCACGGGAGGTCCGGGGATAATGTAGGACGTGACAATATTGCGCGCATCTGCAGCCATTTGAGCAAGAGTAATTCGGCCGTGAATAATCCTACGCCTTTGCTTTTTGTAGCCGCTTCGGGCTTCTTGCCCCTGGGCTTCTTGCCAGTACCTTTCTACACGAGGCAACTAGCCCGGTTGTTAGTGGCTGTTTTAATTAGCAACTATCAAAATTGCCGTATATACACTCAAATCTAATTCCACTATGTTGTTACAATCCTGGAGGTTTTTTTTAAGTTAGGGGCCTGCCCTGTTATTATTTATCCCGTCAAACTTGATCTCGTTTGTTTGAGTGTTGTTCATTTGGGCCCATGCAGTCAGTCATACACCGCAGAGGAGTCTTATTTTAATTATTATTCTACGAAGCATTAATCGTGGCGTCTGATTCAAACGAACTTCGAGGGCATGTCACACATTAGACTGATAACAAGCGAAAAATAAATATCCACACGAAAGGATGGGCACGGATAAAATGACTAAGCACTAGATTCATATGCTCTACGAAATAGTTCCGTCTTTAGGCGTCGACGAAACACCGGTAACGAAGGAGCCAAAGTTACAGAAACAGGCAGATTGTTCCAGGTTCTGGCGGCGGCGACCGGGAAAGCGCTGTCACCGACGGTAGAAAGACGTGTGGATGGTACGACGAAGTCCGCTGTTGACGAGCGCAATCGTCTTCTAGAAGGCAGATCCGACACGCACTGCAGGCATTCCATGAGATAAGGAAGCGCCAGACCGTGAAGGCATCGGAACGTAAGGACAGCAACATTGAACTGCGTGCGCCGCTGCATGCGCAGCCACTGAAGATCTCGCAATATCGGCGTCACATGGTCGAATTTTCGCTTATTGCACACGAGTCGAGCAGCAGCGTTCATTGCGGATTGCAGTTTATTAAGCGCCGTGGTCGGAAGTCTATAAAGAGTGGCATTACCATAGTCCAATCTGGTCAGAACGGCCGCCACCTCAATTAATTTAAGGGCCTCAAGGACCGGCCTCGAAAGACAGCGGCTGATGCTACGTATTCGTCGCAGAGCGCCAAAGCAAGCGGTGGTGACTTTGGCAATGTGACTGTTCATTGAAAGTTCCGAGTACAGCAGAATGTCCAGGTTGCGAACTGCAGACGCAGGCATGACGAACTCGTTGCCCACGCGAACAGGGTTGGCAGGAAGCTGATGCTGGCGCCGAGCAGTCGCAAACCAAATAAAGTTGGTTTTTGATGCATTGAGCTGGAGCCGGTTGGAGCGCATCTAGTCTGAGAAAACGTCCATGTAGGCAGACATTCAATACTGCAACGCTGCGGCGTCAGCCGGTGCACCGTAGCCATAAATTTGGGTGTCGTCGTTGAACATATGCGGATTCAAACTAGTCTTCTTGCAATTCGTCCTGCCGTAATTGTCATCAGCGCTCTAGCGTCGTCCGCTAACAACGATGTCGGAGACTGGCTTACTTCAGCATCGATGTCAGCGATGTGAATGAGGAAGGGGATCAGGTGAAGTACGATTGCTTGTGGTCAGTGGTGACGTTGTGGATCCACACCAACATCAGTGAGTCAGTTGTGACGTTATGGATCCCCACCAACAACTCTCATCTGAACCCAAGTTTTATGAAGAGCACTCCATGGTCAAGTTTACTAAAGACTTTCACAAAGTTCAAATAACCACGCCCAAGGGTGCCTCTCTCCTCCAGTTTGGCCAACATGTATTGGTGATACTTCATTAACTGGGTCAAGCAGGGACGAATTGAAAAGCAAACGCTTCCATTGAGAAGGTCAGCTTCTACTGTATAATGTGATGCACAACGTCTTAGCTACGATCTTCTGCGACACTTCGATTACACGCGATGTCAGTGTCACCAGCCAGCAATTTGGGGCTTGTCTCTAGCATGCCTAAAGACCGGAGCTATCAGCGACACCTTAATTGAGGTCTCTAGGAACTTTTTCTTTCCTCAGCGATGCCTTCTGTGGCGAAGTCATATATACCGTCAGTGCATCGGTACTTTTTTAGTTACGCCTCAAAAACTCTATCCTGCCTTTAAGTTGAAAATTTCAATTGTTCTTCTTCACATTGTATAGAATAATCATTATAAATGAAAATCAAATATTTCATATCACCGAACTACTATTATTTTCTATCCGTGTAAATTTTCACAGTAATTTTTTTTCATCCCGATTACGATTTTTAATGCTAATGCTAGTTGCTCACAAGACGCATTGAAATAATGACCTAACGCAGATCATAATTCATATTTCGCAGCTTGATTAAATGGTGGCGTCGAAGCTCCTGAACTGCGGTGGCTTGCATGGCTTTTGTTGTTGGTTCTTTGGTGCCGTTCTTCTGTGGCTTCAACCGCGCGTATGAGCGGCCGGGGCAACCTGATCCCAATGCCGATGCCATGCCATGTGAGAGCCATGCCATGTGAGAGCCATGCCATGTAAGAGCCATGCCATGTGAGAGCCAAGCCACGTGAGGGCCAAGCCATGTGAGGGCCATGCCATGTGAGAGCCATGCCATGTGAGAGCCATGCCATGTGAGAGCCATGCCATGTGAGAGCCATGCCATGTGAGAGCCATGCCATGTGAGAGCCATGCCATGTGA
>NW_025942121.1:161996-231406 GCF_000764305.2 Hyalella azteca | reverse complement strand
CCATGTGAAAGTCATGCCATGTGAGGGCCATGCCATGTGAAAGTCATGCCATGTGAGGGCCATGCCATGTGAAAGTCATGCCATGTGAGGGCCATGCCATGTGAAAGTCATGCCATGTGAGGGCCATGCCATGTGAGAGCCTTGCCATGTGAGGGCCATGCCATTTGAAGGCCATGCTATGTGAGAGCCATGCCATGTGAGAGCCATGCCATATGAGGGCCATGCTATGTAAGGGCCATGCCATGTGAGGGCCATGCCATATGAGGGCCATGCCATGTGAGAGCCATGCCGTGTTTGAGCCATGCCATGTGAGGGGCATGCCTTGTGAAGGCCATGTGTGAGGGTCGTGTCATGAGAGGGCAAGGCCACGTCAGGGCCAAAACATTTGAATGGAATATAATTTGAGGTCAAAAGCTTTTGAGGCCAAGAAGATGTAAGGGGAATCAAGTTAGAGGCCAAAAGCATGTGAGGTGAATAGAGTTTGAGGCCAGTAACATGTGGGTGCTTAGCATGTGAGGTCACGAGCATTTGAGGCCAAGAAAGTTGGCCTCACATATGTTTTTCAAGCATAGCAGTTATGGCAAAAGCTTTTGTGAACATGTCGCCCTAGCTCAGGGGTTCCCAAGGTTATCTACCAAGTTAAGTTGTTATCCAGCCTCAAAAAGCAGCTTGTTACAAATGTGTTCCAAAGATAAATTAAAGCTCACACTGTCCAAGCATGGATGAATAATATTTCCCCCCAAAAGGTGGTTTACCCACCGTTTGAACACCATCGAACCAACAGATACCCGCTGGAGCATCCGTTCTGGGTTCACACAATGAAAATTGGTTCGCACTATGAAAACTGGTTCACAAGCTGGAATTGGGTTCACACACTGGAAGTTGGTTCACTCGCCGAAAGTTGGTTCACAAGCTGGAAGTTGGTTCACACAGGGAAAGTAAGTTCATACACTGAAAATATACTTACACACTGGAAGCTGGTTAACACACCGGAAGCTGGTTCACACGAGGGAAGTGGGTTTACGCATTGGAAGTATATTAACACACTGGAAGTTGGTTCACACCCTGGAAGTTGGTTCACACACTGGAAGTGGGTTCACACACTGGAAGTGGGTTCACACACTGGAAGATGGTTCATACACTGGAAGTGGGTTCACACACTGGTAGTGGGTTCACACACTGGAAGTGGGTTCGCGCGCTGGAAGTGGGTTCACACACTGGAAGTGGGTTCACACCCCAGAAGATGGTTCACACACTGGAGTTGGGTTCACACCCCAGAAGATGGTTCACACACTGGAGGTGGGTTCACACACTCGTGTGAACCGTCGCCAGAAGTTCCCATGGATCTAATACAGCCCTTTGTTAATCCAACAATAACAGTGAATATTTATGACAGAATTACGATGGACTTCCGATAGTTTTGAATCCAATTATGTTTAGGAAGCGGTTAATTATCTTCGGTCACTTTCGGATTTTGAGCTGCATGCCAAACAGGCTGTTTTTAGTATAATGTAATTGTTCTAATATGGCGTACGATCTCGCCCTGATTTTTCCACAAATTTTTAAATGCATCTAATACGGTGCGCAAAGTATGATTTAGGATTCAAGCTTTTAAGCATTATAAAAGTTCCTTGTGATGAAAAACACATGGTGGTTTTGCAAAAAGTATAAATTGTCATGCAAATAAAGAAGCAATAGAAACAACAAAGGACAATGTTTAGTATTTGGATCTACTCACCCAGCGGCAACGTGAAGAAGAAGGGGAACCAACATAGGAGGAAGACTCCCACGACGATGCCAAGCGTCTTGGCTGCTTTCTGCTGTCGATGAAACTTAGCCATCCTGCCTGTGTGTACAGCAACTGTGGCACCCATGCGAGTATCTGTAGAACTGATGCTTGAACATCTACTGGTAGTGGCACTGTGCCAACTGGTGAAACTATGCAACGTGTTCCTACTATGCCACCTGGAGCCTATCTGTAGGTAGTTACTCATCCGAGCCTTCTTTTGCCAGTGGTTATTTGCTTGTAATCCTCGGGTGTGAACTTCTAGCTGTGAGGATGTGCGCTCTGGTCTTTGTCCGGCCCTAAAATTCACTGCATCTGAAGAGGGACTGATGCAGTTATCACTACTTCTTCTAATAGCATCTAAATGAGACCCTGCGACTGCGAGATTGTGGGTGCTGCTGGGTAGAGATCCACATCTGTTCACCCTAAGGTTCATCTTGGTGGAGTCCTGCCGTTGTGGCCCACCTTTGTGAATGCGTAGAGTAACCGAAGCGCCTGTGGTCTTTGTTCCACTTTCCAAAAATCTGCTTTGGCGACATGCAGTTCGGAATATCCGCCAGTAAAGTAAAACAATACAGAAACCTGGCAAGTAAAATGATACTACAACTGAGAATATCACGTAGGCTGTTTGTGTGTTTAGGGTGCAGACGTAAGGGTCCGATGAAGGAGGAGTTTGCCACCCAAACATGGGAACAATCGACACGGCTACACTGAGAGCCCAAACGCCTGCCATGAGAACTCCAACTCTCCGCTTGGTGACGATGGCGTTATACCCCAACGGTCTGGTAACACCAACGTATCTGTCGATGGATATCACGCATAATGACCATATTGAAGCAGTGCAGCAAAGAACGTCGACAGCTGCCCAGACATCGCAGAAAATCGCTCCGAACATCCAAGACCCAGAGACCTCCAAGACGATGCTGAAAGGTAGAACCGCGATCCCTAGTAGTAGGTCGGCAACCGCCAGATTGACGATCAGGTAGTGGGTCGACGAACGCAAACTTCGCGACATGAAGACAGCAAGTAAGACCAAGGTGTTTCCTGCAATCGTGAGAAGAGCCATGCAGGATAAGACCAAACCTTTTGCCACTGACAATGTCAATTGCAGGTGAGAAGATCGGCAACCTAAGAAGGAACAGCACGAGGCTCCTACTGAGCAGTTGTAGGAATCTTGCCAGGTTGAGTACGGCTCCTGGTAATACATTTCTTCTATCAGAGCGTTGTTGCGTGTAGTAAAGTCAGCAAATATTAGACTGTAATTCAGTCCTGCCATGTCTACCGTGAAGTTTCCTTCAGTGGTACGCTTCACGTCTGTCTAACCAGGCTATTCAACATTACACCCATTTATTCAGTGTATAACTAATCCTATGTTCAAGTCTTGTTTCCATGTAATCTCTAACGACTATCATTAGATTTTTCTTCAGCTTGATGCTATAGCCACGACCATCAAATATTTTGCTAGCTGTAAGCTGGATTCATTTCTCCAACTGCACACATCGACGACTTGCATCCATACTTCCAGCCAAGCATAATTTTTACAAAATTATCAACTTAATTTGTTCCATTTCTACAATTTGCGTTCATTTTTTCCAATTCCTACTACTCTTACTATGATGATGACTTTGCAACGATAGATTCGAAGGCGGCAGCGGTGCTCCCCGCCGATGAGCAGAACGTATTGCAATAAAGACGCATCTTTCCATCACTGATTATGCATATCCATCACTTTTCAGGCCTTTTTAACACTATTCATGCCGATCCATCACTACTAAGGCTTTTTCACCACTGTTCAGGAAAATTCATCACTTATAAAACATATTCGCCACTGTTCAGGCCTATCCATCACTACTACGGCTTTTCCATCACTGTTCAGGCCAATCCATCACTATTAAAACTCATCCACCACTGTTCAGACTTATCCATCACTATCCAGGTTGTACATCGCTGTTTATGTCACTCAACATCACTGCTTTCGAGCGTGGCCTGGGACTGCTACGTTCAAAATAAGTACTAAGGATACCAATGATAATGTTAGCGGATGCACTGAATCACTCTTTCCCTCCCAGCACTCCTGTCACCATCACTCATGGGACGGTGTCACGCTCATGTTCACTAGCAAGCGTGGCCCTTCATCATTCATCTGCGGAGTATTGAAATATTCTATAAATTTATTCACTTCAAAATAATGACTGTAGGATGTCAGCTCACATGAGGCTCATGTTTGCAAAGCAATATAAGGTGAATTATAATGAAGTGAAGCAAGTCGACTGTCTGGAATACTCATGCTTCTTTCTGGATAATTAATACTTTTTTGTTCTAGAACAAAAGTACATATATGCAGTTTTTAAACATGTAAATAATTTGAAGGCAGGTTGCAACTGGCACCCGTTGCAGAAAAGTTATGGTTACCCTCGACTACCACGACAACGTCAAGTTACCATCGACTACCACGACAACGACAAGTTTCCCTCGACTACCACGACAATGTCAAGTTACCCTCGACTACCACGACAACGTCAAGTTACCTTCGACTACCACGACAACGTCAAATTACACTCGATTGCCACGACAACTACAAGTTACCCTCGATTGCCACGACAACTTCAAGTTACCCTCGATTACCATGACAACGTCAAGTTACACTCGATTACCACGAAAACTTCAAGTTACCCTCGATTACCATGACAACGTCAAGTTACACTCGATTACCATGACGACGTCAAATTATCCTCGATTACCATGACAACGAAAAGTTACCCTCGGTTATGATATACAAGACTGAGCTTCGATAGCCTGCTAACAGTGGATAAAACTGCCCAGGATTTTAATGCATTCTAAAAATCCTGGTCTAACTGAAACACAGGTTTGCATTTGCGTTTAATTAAGAAATTTCAGATATTTTTGTTACCGTCCCCCTGCGTTTATTAACATAACAAAACACGGATTCCAAAATAAAAATAAATTTAACGGAGGCAAAGCGTCAATTCTAATCTGATTTAATTTCTGAATTTAACGTCAAAATAAATTATTTTTAAAAAAAGTTTTGAAGCAATGATTCCAAACAATTTGGAACGCCCGCGTCTAAATTTTTTTTTCGATCTTTAAAAAATAAATACTGCCAGTGCATCGGAATATGTCAGTGAATTAGGTTTGCGAGTATATACATACGCTATACCTCGAGGGGAATCAGGAATGCAATACCTCACGCTCGCCCCAAGCCATAAATTAGAGGTGGAGCATTTTAATCTTGCCGGCATATTGGATGCTGCATGGCATCTTTTTTTGCTGGTACACCCCACAGCTGGACTACAGCAGACCTGCTAACCTGCTAACGACTTGCTCTGTGTCTGCAGGTGTTTGTTTGGTGGTGGAAGTGTGTGGTCACTGTAGTGGAAGTGTTATGTGTGGTATGTGTAATCAAATGCGTTATGTGGAGGTTTATAATTGTAATGTAAGTGTTACGTGTGGTATGATATAGTCTGCTGCGTTTGAGCGCAATTGCTCGCCATCGCATCTTTTATTCCAAAGGCCAAAGTTATGAAACTACAGTTAGACAGATGTTATGGAAACGTTTTATATAACGCGTTATATAGCTTGCACAAATAATTTAATAGATTATTTAAGACGGGATAAGAATATTACTGCTGACGATGCAGACGACGGCAGGTGATTTAGGTCCCGCTTTGTGAGTCAATGAATAGTGAAAAATGATAGTGTAGCGGTAATTAATAAGATGAAGAATTTGAGGAAAAGGAGATATTGGATGATAATTGCACTGAAAAATATCATGACAATGCGCAGCAATAATTAATTTACATTTTTCAAACGTTTACTCAAGGTAAACTAAATCTCAGGTAATAATTAAATTTAATATAGTGAGCACTCTAATGCTTCACTCCAACTCATTAACTCGATCGGATCACTTCGAGAGCTCATTAAACTTCATCGAATTAGATTGCACAGTCGCGCTACCAAAAGCGTTAATACTTCCTATTTCAAAACAGCATTAATCAATACCGAACTGTAAGGTAAGCCGAGCTGTGTGTTATTTCGATATATAACTTCTAGATAAATGAAGTTGAGGATTATTTCAATGCAAAACTGTACAGAATTGTGAGTTTTATCATTCGGTTGGCAGAGCAGCATGCTTTAATTTTTTTTAATTCAAAATAAAGCAAACAAGAAAGAAAGGAAGCAAAAGAAACATATTTAACCGAGAGAGAATACTTCTTCTTGCTTAAGATTTTCCAACGTTGCGGTGAACATTGCAACATACGAATCAACGTTGAATTATTGCTAGGCAACATTCAAGCTCTAGTGCTTCATCATACGTTATATTATTACGTATGCTTGAACATACAATGTACGTTTAGGTTCATGATGCAAACGGAACGGCTTAAATGCTGCACGGCAGACGTGAACGATGCCTTCTTCACAAAAACTTCCATCCCACAATTGAATGACGTTAAAACTACGTTGTACTTAAAAATATTTGACAAAACCACGCTCATTGTTGCTTCAACGTCAAATGTCTAGTGGGATGACAATGCGTGCCGTGGCCGTGAGGATTTCACGTGAGAACATATTAGGGTATTAGTAGTGCATGATCAGCAATTCTGTTCAGTTTCTGTGCCATCTGATGCCAAGTAGCGATGTGGCATCCCGAGCTCTGTGTGGAATCTGTATCTCCTTACTTCACAAACCTGGTGATGTACCAGTTGGGGAACTTAAGTAAGGCAGTTGTTTCATTTTCGTAGAGGCTGATATTTTGGCAGAGGGCGGCCAGTCGGTTTCGAAGTTATTCCAAGATATTGACAATAACTCTGTCCAATTTCTGTACTTAGGTCTGTGTTTGATTTGTATAATATAGGTGGTGTTGAATCTTTCCATCTGTCATCATTTCCCTCCAGAAATATTTCGTTATAACCTGATAGAGAACCTCACCTGCCATTGAATCCACTACGGCCAAATCCTGACAAATAAGTAAATCAAGTTTCCTTAAAACAGAGGAAAAGAGTTGAAGCATCATTACAATTTTTGTTTTAAACTTAATGATTTCAACATCATTACCATCAACTGTATGAATTTCTACCCGTTGGAATACCACTTCTAATAAATACATTCCTTCATTGGTTAGGACTAATGATCTGAATCATTCCTGGTATGTTTAACGATGGTTTTTATTTCGCAAGGCGACTTGACGTTTGGATGTTGACAAATTGTAGGATGGGATTGGCTTGGGTCGTGGCAAATTGAGAAACTAATCTCGCATCCCACCAGCTGCAAATTTTCCTCTCACGATGATGCTATAAAAGCATATCGTGTGAATAAGAGCACTTATTCATGAACAATATATGGAACAGTAGATTATTTTATATTTTATATATTAGTTACGTTGAAATATTTTCCTGAGACATGCATCGCATCCTAAATTGACAGGCGCGCTTTATTTGTTTGATATAAGAGTGTTTAATTATGATAAGTTGATAAGATTCTTTAAGTGGTTAGAAATGTCCTTCAGAGGTGAAGTCAATACACGACATCCCCAGTCTGCACTCAGACAAATAAATGAGATTTTGTCACATAGCAATACGCTCATCGTTCCTGTTTGGGTCATCCTTACCCAGTTTCAGATGAAAAACAGGAGGTCAATGCAATGTACAGAAAGTGTGTCACAATTGGGTCAATATGACCCATACATTTTTCCCGAATGCCGTCTGACTCCACGCACAACGCGCGCAACCAAGCCTCTGAACGCGCGTGGGTGGCAGAGCTGCAGGCAGTTAGTTTCAGGGGCGTAATAATTGAAACCTTGCACGAGAGAGAAGCAAAAAATGCTGTATTCGGATAACTTCGAAAACATTTTGCGTGATTGAAATATTTTTTGAAATTTTACGACCTAAAAAATCGTCTAAAAGGTTTTTCGGACGTAGTCGAATAATTTCACGCTCAAATATGACATACCGGCCGTAACTATTTTTGTATTTAAACACTACATAGAAGAATTTATTTTAGAGATAAATAATTTCTCAACAGAAAAAAACTTTAATGGTAGTCTACAGAGCGAGACGAATCATCGTTGCCAAGCCGAATCATCGAATTTTAGGCGACCGAAAAAGAATGAAATTTGCATGTCATCTGCATGCGGCAGCACGACGAGCGGCGCTGCACCTGCGCCAGTTGTTGCCCCTCTCGCTGCATTCAAACCTTGAACAGATCTGTGGCGATAACTATCCATTTAATCTTCACTGACCGGCGATATTCTGCAGGCAATAGTCAATCCATATGCTGTTCTCTCGCAGTAATAGCTCATCTATATGATGGTCTTACGTAGCAATAATTAATATATAAACTATTCTCTCGCAGCAATAGCCAATCTATTTGCTCGTCTTCAGCAGCAATTACTTATCCATATGCTATTCTAACAGAGCAATAGTTAATCCATATGTTTTTTCTCACGCAGCAATAACTAATCAATAAGCAATTCCTACTCCAGCACCACTTATCTATCGTCCATATGATAACTGGTAAATCTTGAATTGTTCAGCAAGATCTACCTCAGTTCGCAATCCCGGTGTTCACAACAAGTTAAACTCTTCTGCTTGATTTAACCACAAAAGATCTTAATACAATAATTATTCAGTCGGCAAGGACACAAAACTGATTTGAACTAATTGTTTCCTTTATTTCACTCAAATCTTCACGCTCCCAAAATGTTGACCATCGAAATAATTATTGTCTCTTTCAATGTTAAATTTTGGCCATCGTGAAAATCTATTTCGATTCGAGAGAAGATTTACCAGCAGTAAACTGGCTGCGAAAACGCGTTACACTCGAAAATTTAGAGCTCACAAATAAATTTGGACTACCGAAATATCTGACGTCAAATAGAACATAAAAACTCCAAAACTACAAACAACTGAAATCTCGCAATAACGAGATTTCGTTTCGAGAATAATCTTCGTGTCATGTTCTTGATTTTAGAAAATGTCAAGCCGCGGCAAACTATTTCTGTGGCCGGGATCCTCTATTTATGTATAGTTCTTTTTAGTTTTGGAACACGAGGGTATATATGAAATGAGAACATGTTTCTGATGTTATACAAATTGTATAGGCCAAAAGCATTTTTATGAAACGCTAACAGTTTTTTATTTGATATAGCTTACTGGGGGTAAGCAAGCGACAGACCTGATGCTGGATCATGGAAATATTTTCTTTTTAGAATCATCTCATCAATATTTGCTTCGTGGAAAGTACATGAATTTTCATTTCAATTCCTGACATTTATAATAGTTATTTCAAATATTGGTGAAGATGATAAATTATACAAAATCAAAACAAAATCAAATAATATAGACGAAAAGGAGACACTGGGATCGTGCAAGCGGCATAAGTCCATGGATTACTCAATGCAGGAAGGTATTGGGGAATATATCATTCAGAACGTGATAGGCAATTCTCTTGGAAGTTTTCGACTTTCATATTTCATAAAAATTTTTATTGGAAGCTCTTTGCCCATAAATTTTGTTACAAATTCTATTGGAAGTTCTTTGCTCTTAAATGTTGTTAAAAATTCCATTGGAAGTTCATTGCTCTTAAATGTTGTTAAAAATTCTATTGGAAGCTCTTTGTTCTTTGATGTTGTTAAAAGTTATATAGGAAGCTCTTTGATCATTAATGTTGTTAAAAATTCTATAGGAGGCTCTTTGCTCTTAAATGTTGTTAAAAATCCTATGGGAAATTCTTGGCTCTTAAATATTGTTAAAATTTCTTTTATAAGCTCTTTGCTCTTTAATGTTGCTAAAAAATTCTATTGGAAGCTCTTTTCTCTTTAATGTTGTTAAAAATTTTATAGAAAGGTCTTTGCTCTTTACTGTTGTTAAAAATTAATAGGAAGCTCTGCGCTCTTTAATGTTGTTAAAAATTCTATAGGAGGCTCTTTGCTCTTTAATGTTGTTAAAAATTCTATAGGAAGCTCTTTGCTATTGGATTTTGTTCAAAATTCTTTTATAAGCTCGTTGCTCTTTAATGTTGCTAAAAATTCTATTGGAAGCTCTTTACTCTTTAATGTTGTTAAAAATTAATAGGAATCTCTTTGCTCTTTAATATTGCTAAAAATTCTATAGGAAGTTCTTTGCTCTGTAATGTTAAAAATTATATAGGAAGTTATTTGCTCTGTAATGTTTTTAAAAATTCTACTAGAACTCTATCGGGGCTGAAAACAAATCAGGGACGATACCGAATCCAAGTGTGTTGCCAAATGAGACCTGGCAGGTGGTATTCATGGAGTATTACGAGGTGTTCAAAATGTATTACGAGGTATTTATGGAGAATTACAAGGTGTTCAAGATGTATTACGTGGTATTCATGGAGTATTACGAGGTGTTCAAGATGTATTACGTGGTATTCATGGAGTATTACGAGGTGTTCTAGATGTATTACGTTGTATTCATGGAGTATTACGAGGTATTCTAGATGTATTACGTGGTATTCATGGAGTATTACGAGGTGTTCTAGATTATTACGTTGTATTCATGGAGTATTACGAGGCATTCTAAATATATTACGAGGTATTCATGGAGTATTACTTGGTATTCATGTAGTATCACTTGGTATTCAAAGCGTATTACGCAGTATTCATGGATAATATGAAGTATTCATTGAGTATTACGAGGTATTCTTGGAGTATTACGAGGTATTCATGGAGTATTATTTGGCATTCAGGGAGTATTTCTTGACATTCATGGAGTATTACTTTTACTTGGTATTCAGGGAGTATTACTTGATATTCAGGGAGTATTACTTGATATTCAGGGAGTATTACTTGATATTCAGGGAGTATTACTTGATATTCAGGGAGTATTACTTGGTATTCAGGGAGGATTACTTGATATTCATGTAGTATTATTTGGTATTCATGGAGTATTGACAAGCTCGTTAAATAGCGAGCAGAGCACAAAACACCTGTCGCCGCCTCCATGTCAGGATCTTCATCAGCCTCCACTGTACGATCATAACTGGAGTTTTGTGACGACAAAGGCAGCGCTTCGCTCTATATCTTCCTGATCAAACAACCCACGCTCTCGCCAAGCACCTTATGCCAGGGCCGGATTATGCGCGGCCTTTGAATGGTAGTGAGTCGGCCGCTGATAACTCTATGATAATTCACAGCAGGGGGCTTGCTTTGTGTGTTTCAGTCAAGTTTGCTGAAGTACAAAGCCCGGCAGGGAAATGTGCTGCGTAATTCTCCAACACACTTACATGAAGTCTGGGAAACCTTATGAGACGAGTCCGTGGATTGATTGGTTTTAGAGTTACTGAAATACTGGCAGCAATGTCCGTAGACTACCGTGCACAACTTTAGCGAGTTTAGAGGCTGAAGAGAAAATCTATTAAATCAATATTCTGTGAAAACATTCATTAGCGATGCTAGTGCACCATTACCTCACAATGCTAATACTACCACCATCACATCATACCGCTAATGCTACCATCATCACCTCGAAAAACTAATGCTGTCAACATCACATCACAATAGTAATACTACCACCATCACATCAGAATACTATTGTTACCATCATCACCTCACAATGATATTGCTGCCGCAATACTTCATGCAGCATTATTAATGTCGCCTAAATTGTAATCACTATTTTCCTCTTCAGTTATTACTTACTCTCGGTATCGCAAATTAACGAAAAATTTCACAGTAATTGTAAGAAAAATCATGCAATCCTGCGACTCCCGTTAGAATGTAACGCCGGTGTGAGATTTGTGATGTCAAGCTAGGTCGTTGACTCAACGCTCAGCTCGATGATCTAGAATCTAGATCACAGGAGGCCAGGTCGATCATCCAGCGATAGATCTCAGTGCGACGTAAACAATCTCTTATCGGCAGGCAATCACGCCGGCTGATTGTCGCAGCGTCGTAACGCGACGTAAACTAACCGGCACTGCGCCGACGCTGCTAAGAGGGCCCACGTGAAGCGTTGGTAGTGCTCTGTATAGAGCAGTGTTGGTAGTGCTCTGTATAGAGCAGCGTTGGTAGTGCTCTGTATAGAGCAGCGTTGGTAGTGCTATGTATAGAGCAGAGTTGGTAGTGCTCTGTATAGAGCAGCGTTGGTAGTGCACTGTATAGAGCAGCGTTGGTAGTGCTCTGTATAGAGCAGCGTTGGCAGTGCTTTGTATAGTATAGAGCAGCGTTCTAATTCCCACAATGCAGTTCTAATCCCATGACGCAATGATGAATATCTTGACGGAAAATTCTCGTTCGCATTGATTGAGAATGAGGGACGCCCGAGGGGCGCCGCCCTTCGTATTGTGGGAATGTCTTAGGAATCGCTGCTATTCCAGCCCTGCCAGTGAAGTTCCCGATGGCTTTTGTCCGCCTCAGTGGGGACTGACAAAAGGAATTCCAGGAATTAAAAAGTTTCTAATTTGCGGATCCCACAATGAACATAGGCGATGAAGAACTGGTGACTCTCCGTCACGATTAGATGGATATAATAAATAATTTATTGGATCCAAGAAAGGGATTGCTCATATGTTCAGGTCTTTTAATGTATATCGAAATGGATTGCAAATATTTTGAGGAAGAATATTATAATATTAATGGGATTGGTAGGCATGTTTTTTGCAAGTCGTGTTGACGCTGATTTTTCATAAACTGATACACCACGCAAAGGCAGTGAAAAAAATACCCAGGCCTGAGAAGTTTTTTTTTGAAAACTCCAATAATTTGATTTATAAAACGCAGTGACGCAAGAATGGAGGACGCTCCTCAAAGCGCATGAAAATTAGCGCAGGAAAAATATATATTCAAAGAAATGAGGGAGTCGTCAAAAAAGCGATTTATTTTTTTCCTTTGTATGGGTCATCCTGACACAGCGGTACAGGGAAATTGCGCATCAATGCTGCGTCCGCTCCCTGCTCATGCAGTTGGAAAGTATGTCGCTATTTGGACATTATGACCCACTCAGTTGACTAAGTGCACGCCACGCTGCAATTCAAGACAGTGTGTCACCTCATGACTAACCATTTCAGGACATAAAAACGCCTAAATTCTTGGCAGAACTCTTCGGGACTTCGCCCAAACTTCACGGCCCGACAATGACCAAATAATGGTGGTGTTATGCACGGCCAGCGATGCTCCTCCCAGCTTGCTGAACAGTTCACACGAATTGAATACCGTCCCGACCACGCGTGTCGAGCATGGAGAGCCACGGCCGCAAAAGTTAAGGTAGAATTAATATGCCGGAATTACGAAGGAATGTTAGTATAAACGCAAACTTCACGCGTCAATTCAGAGTTAATGGAATTTTACAAAGAAAACAAACAATAAAAAGTGCCGGAGTTGGCAGCTACACAATAGTGGGAAACAAAAATGGAAAAAAACGTAAAATAATTATGTGGTAAAATTTGATGGAACATATGAAAGCAAATGGAAATATTTTATGCTAATTCATGCAATTCTTCAGCTAAAGGCATTTAATGATTGGATGGCAGGGTCATATTCAGGATGGGCAGTTTGCCTTTGAAACTACAATGTTTCTAAATAATACCGAACACTACATTGTTAACACAACATAGCGGCAAAATTAAGCCGGAATATAACAAAAACATATATAACGTCCATTTTTCAAGAATCAATCATCTACTTTGAGTAATTGTCGCAAATGTGTGCGGCTTAGGCGCGGAGTTGAACGATAAAGGACGGAATTTTGGGAGTAGTTCGTAATTTTACAGCTCAATGTCACGTGGAAATGCTTCACACCTCGACGCTCTCCTCCTGGCATTCATATTCACGCGTGCAGCAAAGAACCGGTAGCATTTTGCTGCTGTAGTTCATTTTACCGGCAGCATTTTGCTGCTGTAGTTCATTTTACCGGCAGCATTTTGCTCGCACATGGAGCCGCACACTTAAACTTAGCCGCGCTCGGATAAAGCCAAGCTTTTGAAGCCAATTATACTTCAGCGCTACCGTTACCAGAAGAAAAGCAGTTTGCAGCGTTATAAACGGAATTTCTCAATTAATGAAACCTTATAGCATCCAAAAAAAGCATCCTAGCTATTTTTGAATGTGCCGTTGCTGTTTACGGCCAAATTTTTTTGTTCTCAGTTGGTTAAATAAATAAACTTGTAAAATCAAACTCGACCGTGTGAATCCTTACAGCTGCACTTGATTGCACAACGCTCGCCTGTTACAGAAATGATCGAGAGATTGTGCCAATAACGGTGCTCTTTTTGCGCTTTTGTAGGTCATCCTGGCAGAGTTTGGACGGCGGTGAAATGACCTATCAGTGTTATGTGTAGAAGGGCAGGGTTCCGACAAACGCTGGCAGTGTCCTGGCAAACGCTGGCAGTGTCATGGCCAACGCTGGCAGTGTCCTGGCAAACGCTGGCAGTGTCCTGGCAAACGCTGGCTACGCAAACGCTGCCAGTATCCTGGCAAACGCTGCCAGTGTCCTGGCAAACGCTGGCAGTGTCCTGGCAAACGCTGGCAGTGTCCTGGCAAACGCTGGCAGTGTCCTGGCAAACGCTGGCAGGATACAGGCAGCTATAAGACCGCGTATAGGCGCCCGCGTAATAAGGTGCAGCCACCGGCAAATTACGCCAAAAATGCGATTTATCCACAAATCCAACTAAACTCTATCCAACGCTAAATCTTCATGTTGTGTGTTAATACTAACACAGATTTAATTTAAACACTATTTCAATCTTACATCTGGAATATTTATGGTAGATTGTCGTGAAAGTTGTTCTTGAATTGCAGCGTAACGAAACAGAGACGCTTCGTCACCCGATGCATAACGCTGGCTGTGCTCTTGTAATGAATATGTTATATTCATCGGGGGAGAGACGTCAAGGGTTTTTCATCCGCCAGGTTTTTCATTTCGTGTCATGAATATTTGATATTGCGTCACGGCTAGAAGCAACAATTTTATAGGCCTGAGCCAATCCACGCAGGATCTCCTCAACAAACACGTTAATTGATAACTATCTTTTGTATTAGCATTTTCATGTCTCGCAGCGTTCAGGCCGTTTCCACGTCAGGCGTCAAAGAATTTTAATGGCGTTGCAGTCCTCCGTCTTCTTTAATTGCGCTCTCTAATCGAACACGCAAGTTAGCTAGTCTATTTCTCTATAATTCCATAAATTCGTGTCGATATCTCTCTTTTTCTCAATATATACCTTTTTTCACTATTAGCACATCAGCAGAGCTAACGCGCTCAAGCAACGTCACTTTAAAAATGCTGCTAATAACAATTATTTTGAACTAACGCACAACAATAACGCCAATAAAATGATTTTCACTAAATCACAACAGTGACAAGTATGTTCAATTCAATACAACACAACAGTAACAATAATAAATGTTGATGATGTTTTAATAACGCATAATAATCCCGCTAAAGACAATGATATTCACTAACGCACAACAGTGACAATAATAACAAAGATGTTTTAATAACTCACAACAATCACCAGCTTAAAACAATGATATCCATTATCGGACAACCATGACCCCAATAATAATGATGTTTTAATAACGCGCAGCAATACCGCTAATAATATTGATGTTTGACGTTTAATAACGTTATGATGTCAGACGCAGCACATCGTATGCTGCGCGTCAGACGTCTGCCGCCGATGTGAACTCATTTAATTTACCCATGACCTCATCACCGCCGGAGCCGCAGTTACTAATTAATTTCAGTTTGCCTGCAGCTGCAATTTTTGCACGGCTTTCCGATTGGGATGACATATTTACATGACAAACAGTTCGCGTTTTCGATAGGAATAGCATGGAGCGGTTCGGGAATATTTTAATTACCGAGCGCAGAAAATGTGGATTAGATTAAATGATAGCGCAGGGCAAGGGTGAATATGACCACGGCAATATTTCAGGGACAGACTCAGCGGCGGGTAGGGACAGACTCAGCAGCTGGCAGGGACAAACTCAGCAGCTGTAAGGGACAGACTCAGCAGCTGTAAGGGACAGACTCAGCAGCTGGCAGGGACAAACTCAGCAGCTGTAAGGGACAGACTCAGCAGCTGTAAGGGACAGACTCAGCAGCTGGCAGGGACAGACTCAGCAGCTGTCAGGGACAGAATCAGCAGCTGGCAGGGACAGACACAGCAGCTGTCAGGGACAGAATCAGCAGCTGGCAGGGACAGACTCAGCAGCTGTCAGGGACAGAATCAGCAGCTGGCAGGGACAGACTCAGCAGCTGTCAGGGACAGATTCAGCAGCTGGCATGTAAGCCGGATACGCTATCACTACGGCAGTGATGCTTGAACTCCTCGAGTTTAGAGCAAATTACGACGAAAATCTTTAAGTATGTCAAACTATAATTTAGTATTCTAGAATGTTAGGACCAAATCATTTCGGATTTTAATAGTAACAGGCAAGCATATGCAGGATAGCAGTACCGTACGTGCGTGTAAGAAGCTGCAGCGTTACACGCGTGTGTTGGAGCGACGTGCCTGTATTATATATGCAAGTATGTAAGTTTTATATCCTTCCCCAGCTCATTTTTTATAATTACTGTCATTAATTTGATGGATGAAACAGCAATTATTGTAATGACTTCCTCCGGCATGGAGAAGCGGCAAATTAACTAAAATGAGCGGGCGTAATTATGATAATTGTGATGCTTTTTAAGAGACTTCTCCGCGGAACAAACAATGCCAATATTCGACAGATTTGTCAAACCAAAACATGGAAAAATTTAATAAACTTTTTTTACAATTACGGCACAAATATTTTGAAAAACAAGACTTGAGTATATTTGCAGAGCATATCTGACATAAAAATTAAATAATCAGAGCAAAATTCAAACTAAATTCCTGCCCTATAAAAGCACGATTAATGTTTTAATCGGACCTTAAAATTACGGCACAGTCATGGCAAAAACATTGGAGAACAATTAAGATTTATTGTTCTATTACGATAAAATTATGGCAAATTAGCGGAAAAATTATTGTCACTATTGTTGTACAACAACAGCTACGTCACTTTTCACGGCCCAGATGGGGCACCATAACAATAGAAGCCTCACGACACAATGAGGCAACTCAGCACACATGTACAATAACCACACGACAATGAATAATTATTGTGCTCGCTGATCCACGACTATCGGGTCACGGCCCTCATGACGAGAGCGGCTAGCGTCGTGTGGCGCGTCGCCTCGCCTTGAGGGTGTGGAGGAGGCGACCCTCGACTTGAAGGCGTTGAGGGAGCAACCCCCGACTTGAAGGTGTGGAGGGGGCGACCCTCGACTCGAAGGTGTGTAGGCGCGGCTCTCGACTTGAAGGCGTGGAGGGGCGGCCGTCGACTTGAAGGCGTCAGAATGGGGCGACGCTCGACTTGAAGGTGTGGAGGGGGCGAACCTCGATCTGAGGGCGTCGGGGCGAGGGCGACCCTCGACTTGAGGGGCCGGGAGCTCTCCTTACAACTCTCGATAAGTCAGCCTGAGCGGCGGCTCGAATAGAGAGACGACCGTCCGGCCAATCACCGGCGGCGTATCGATGGCCAGATGGTGGCAGATGTGTGGCCGGTGGTGGCACAGCTGTCGTTAGTAGTGAGCGATGCAAACAACACTCATTAGCGTACGATAGCAAACAGCGAAGGTTTGAAGCGATGAAGCGCTGCAATAATTATTGCGATGCGTTCGGCATGCGTTACCGATCCAATACGCCAATACCAGACCTGTGACTGAATTGCAACAGCAAGTTATAAGTTCCCAATACCAATCCCAAGTCAGAATTACCACAGCAAGTTGCCGGTCGACCCAATTTCCCGTACAAAGTTACCGTTCGACCCAATTTTCCGTAACCCACAAAACCAAGGTAAGTTTGATACGCAAGTTTTACCTAGACTAACTAATCAACTGCGTTAGCATTGACAATATTTTCTAAACTTAAGGTGGCGCATATATAATAAAATGCGACTCATACTGGTATTATTTATTTTAATACCTTCGGGAGCTTTTCCAGGAGCCTTGTTAGTTGCTACTGACAAATGAAACAAGAAATGAAACATTGCCAGACTGCCAGTCGTGAGTTTCACACACTAATCTTCATATACTAAATGCTCGCTCTATTTGAATGCCACGATCATTTATATCGTTTATAATATTTCTACCTGTTGAAATATTCACGCCACTTAAAATATTTTCACTCTAAAATATTTAGTCTGGAAAATTTTCAGCCATTATCATTTTATCTCATAATTATCCTCTACCACTTGAGCAATTGTTGCCTAAGTGCTATTATCGTATACCAGACCTTTAGGTAGGAATAGCATTGAAGGCGGTTAAGGTATCTGTAAAGGCTAATTGCTTACCCCTGTGCAATGCTCGCAGATCACGGGCTACACTTAGTCTACTGACTGTAGGTTTAGTTACCACGCCTTAGGTAGGAATAACATCGTTAATGTATCCGCAGAGGTGGGCAGTAGCAAGCTACATGTAGCGGCCGCTACATTTTCAGTAGCGGTAGCGGCGCTACATTTAAGGCAATGTAGCGGTAGCGGCCGCTACATTTTCAGTAGCGGTAGCGGCGCTACATTTAAGGCAATGTAGCGGTAGCGGTAGCGCCCGCTACATATTTAAGTAGCGATACGAGGTTTTGCCGCTACAGCGCTACCGCTACATTTATAGATAAAGCCTTTAGATTTTACTTAAGGGGACCGGCTACCTTCCAACAAAGCTTTTTTGTTTACAGACGGATCGTTTTGAAACTTGGTACACATATGTAAAACAAAAATCTAAGACCTTTTTGTTCATGTAAATTTAAAAAAAAAATGAAAGAAAACGTGGAATAAATAAAAAACGGCAAATAAGGGGTACTCTAAAAAAGTATAGTAAAAAGTAAAGCAAATATGGGGTACTCTAAAAAATTTTATAACTTTTGCAAATCACACGCTACAATGTCGAGACACATATCATTCGATTTGTAACAACAATACCTAGCGACTGTAGAGCCCCGATTTTTTATTTTGCTCATCGTTTTTTTCGCGTTCTCCCCATTTTTTCACATTTTTACCCCCCCACCTTCCTCCCCCTCCCATATATAAGCCAAACCATGCACATATTAAAAAAAAAGGCTTCTAGAGTCGCTAGGTATTGTTTTTACAAATCGAATGGTATGTCTCTCTAATCCGATGACCTTATATGTAGAAGTTTGCTTATCACTGATAACTCGAATTTATATTGAGATTTCACAGCGGATAGTTTAAAAATACATGTAAAAAATTAACTGCTGTTATTCGTCATTGAATGAATCTATTATATTGTCCGTGCATGCATGATACTGAACTGATCGAGCTGCGCGATATTTGTGACGGCGTAGGTGAGAATAGTTTAGCCTGAGAAACAATTAGTTGCTAGAAACTCCTGACCTCAAAAAAAGTGTTCAGTAGATATGAGTCGATAGCTAATTGAGGTCTATTAGGAGTTGCTGATGTTAAATCTAATATGCATGCACCCCTCCCGCTACTAAGCGAAGAGTGTTAACTTGGCACTATTGGAGGCAAGCTAATTAATGATCGGAGAGTTCTCTACATGAGGCATGACTACATGAAGACAAATGACTTGGTGTGATTTATTAGGCGATCTCCGCCTCATGAGGCAGTATCGTCGGTTACCGGCATTCGGTCATGAAGAAAAATTTCAATTCTAAGCACTTTCGTTTCGAAGCAAAAACTTTTCTCTGTTAAAATGTAAACTGAAACAAGTAGCAAAACTCCATTACTATTCCGCGAGTGAGTGTACAGGCCGCAGCCGACAAGCTGTAGTTCAGCGATCGTGCAGGTCCGATCATAGACAGAGATAGCGTCAGAGCTGGGCGGCGCTACTTTGGAATGTAGCGGCCGCTACCGCTACCGCTACTGAAAATGTAGCGGCCGCTACTAGCGGCTGCTACATGTAGCGCGCTACTGCCCACCTCTGGATAGCGTACAGCTTCCCTGGAAGTACAATCAAAATAGGTAACCGAATTGTGAGTGATGAGCAATCATCGATATAAACTCGTCGAACCCACAAGATGCGGCAGGATTTTCTATGTGATAACAACAAAAAGGCAGTTTTTTCCTAAGTAGAAATCCAAATTAGTATATTAGCACCCAAGCATCTATAGCTTCAAGCTAGAAAGCTATGTAAGGCATCACTCACATATCACAATATTTCTGTATGCAGTTATAATAAAACTAGCGGGTGATATATTAATAATAAGTGCATGCAAATTTTGCTTCTTAGGTACATGCATCATCAATGGCACCATTATTGCAGCAGCTTTAAATTTTGAAGCATTGAATTTACTTCAACAGAAACTCTGCAGAAAACAGGTTTTCTGACCTTGTATAAATTGCCGTTAATCACCAACGAAAAACGGCGTCCACTTTACACTCAGAATTTTTATTCTGATACGCTGCAGCCATAACAGCAGGCACGTCTACCCTGAAGATCTCCTTTAACGTTAATTGAACGGTTAGCTTCATGTAATTAAATTTCTAATTTCTAAACTACTCATCAAATAGTGTACAAAACACTCATACATATTTACTGAACAATAGAATCGAACTCCTTGCAGCCGTCGGCAGATCGACTACAAACTAAATTATTCTGAAACGCCGCATTACAAAACTAGTGAGCAGCGAAGCGGGGCAACCAGGTCCCTATTATTCAAGTATTTATTCAAATATTTATTTTTTATAACTTTAACGACTCGCCAGTGGACCAAAGCCGCCGGCACGAACATTCGACCTATAATGAGGTACAGTTTGGCCGAGTCTGCGGTGATAGGCGATGCCTATCCCCCCGACCCGATGAAGCACCCCCGACCCCAGTGAAGTTCCTCTTTATTTTCGCAGCATAAATTCCCTGTACGGCAATTTGCACGAAAATTTTTTTTAGGAAATCTGGAGAAAAACCTGTTAATTTGTGCGCAACTGGGACGTTAAAAATAATTTTTAAATATATTTATCTATGTTGGGATAGGTAGGTTCTCACGGAGTCACGATTTCGTCCCCTATAAAAGCCGCTGCCAAGACGATGCTGATATTCTACTCTCGCTTCCAATTTATTCGTTGTTAAAAGAAAACGTTGTTGGCTCTCCCTTAGCATTGCCAGGTTCTTTTCGCTTATATATTTGTATTTAATTGAATAATATTCAAAATTTCAACCAACGCAGCTAACGCCTACGGAGGTCCACGTCTAGCATTCATTCTCATCAACTTCTTACCCTTGCAACTTTTCAGCGCTAGGGATCAAAATTAATTACTTTACGTACAGGATATGAACGTCACTGCATCATCTGGCAAAGTTGCATCCGACCCTCAATTACTGAACACTCCGATCGAGGGAGATCCTCAGGAAGCAATTATATCACAGACTGAACTAATCTCACAGCTTCCTTCACAAATATTATTGTACAGTTCTGTATCTTGACTACGCGGGCAGAACAGAAGGCTGTGAGTTTGTCTATGTATTTAGTGCTAACCCATTCAGCAATTTAATTTACAAGTTAGCAAGTTATCTTAGAAGAGTTATGGCCTACTAGATGTCATCCCCGAAAGCACTGAATGTTGTAAGATTTTTAGTGTGGTAATGATGGGAACGAAAAGAAATGGAATAGCGGATGATTAATTATGAAAGGTATATTCTGTAATTAAGAGTTATTCGCAGCCTTACGGTTATATTTATTGTCGTCATATTTTCATGTGGCTGATGTGCGTGATGTGGTCGTGGACATGTGGTGGCAGCTGGCACGGAACAAGAACAAGTGGTAACTGGTAACAACTTAACATGTAACAACTAACATTTTGGCACTAATAACAGGCTAAGGTTGACAACATTACACCGAAATCTTTTGTACAGTTTTATTCCGGAATTTATATTATGTATTTATCATGCTGGTTTTTAAATAACATTTAATACTATTAAGTAAAATCTAAAAGATTTATCTATATATGTAGCGGTGACGCTGCAGCGGCATCAGGCTTAAATCATCAGGCTTAAATAAATTATACCTTAAAATCTACTAAAAAAAGTTACTTAGCTTTTTAGTATAATCTTGAACTGAACACGAGCGATATTGCTTGTGAACACGATCACGCGATTGGAGACTTAAATATATTATAGCCTAGCAGAAATGATAAATCGTTAGGCATATTACTATAGTCTTGAACTGAACACAAGCACTTTCTGCTTGTGAAGATCAAACGGTAGGAGACTTAAATATTTTATACCCTAGAAGCAGAGCTGGGCAGCGCTACTTTGATACGTAGCGCCGCTACCGCTAAATGCTCTAAATGTAGCGGGCGCTACCGCTACCGCTACACCCACTAGATTGTAGCGGGCGCTACCGCTACT
Source organism: Hyalella azteca (assembly GCF_000764305.2). NCBI lineage: Eukaryota > Metazoa > Arthropoda > Malacostraca > Amphipoda > Hyalellidae > Hyalella > Hyalella azteca. The sequence goes on along the minus strand of NW_025942121.1, from coordinate 209,239 downwards.
GTAAAATGTAGCGCCGCTACATTAGCCGCTACAATGGCCATAACTATAGGAAATCTCTAAATATTTATTGTTCTGCTATTGGGATTTACTCGTAAACATTTAATGATAATAAAACATTTTCAAAACATATCAATGCAACTTTATTGCAATTAACCTAACAGAAATAGTACGGGTTAGATACAGTAAATAAAAGTTATTTTTATGTTTTACCTTCCCTACATGGATGTCTACTTGGATCTACCAATCACAAAAATTATCCACATATACATATAAAAAATATAACTCAGTACTCACTGCAGTGAGTGACAGAAAGCGCATTTTCTCGTCGACGAAAACTTGAGGTCACGGACGGACGGACAGACAGACAGACGGACATGGCGAGCACAATAGTGCATTTTTTCCATAAATGAGAAAATACGCTAAAAATCAGTCTTTTATTTGTTTGTATATGTGGATAATTTTTGAGATTGGTAGATTAAGTAGATATCCATGTAGGGAAGGTGAAACATAAAAATAACTTTGTAAAAATAACTGTAAGCAAACTTAAGTTAGGTGGCTGATGTCCATGATGTGGTCGTGGACATGTGGTGGCAGCTGGCACGGAACAAGAACAAGTGGTAACTGTTAACAACGTTACAAGTAACAACTAACATTTGGACACTAGAAACAGGCTGAGGTTGACAACATTACACCGAAATCTTTTGTACAGTTTTATTCTGTAATTTGTATTATGTATGTATCATGCTGGTTTTTAAATAATATTTAATATTATTAAGTAAAATCCAAAGGCTTTATCTATAGATATAGCGGTAGCGCTGTAGTGGCAACACCTCGTATCGCTACTTAAATATGTGGCGGGTGCTTCCGCTACCACTACAATTGCTTAAATGTAGCGCCGCTACCGCTATAATTGCTTAAATGTAGCGCCGCTACCGCTACCGCTGCTGAAAATGTAGCGCGCTACTGCCCACCTCAGCCTAGAAGAAAATATTAAATACTGGGCATACTGCTCTAATCTTGAACTGAACACGAGCTATCTTGCTTGTGAACACGTTCAGGCGACAGCAGTCTTAAGTATATTATACCCTAGAATCAGTTTAAAATTATTGGGCATATTACTATAGTCTTGAACTGAACACAAGCAATTTCCGCTTGTGAAGATCAAACTGTAGGAGACTTAAATATAATACCCTAGAAGGAGAGCTGGGATGCGCTACTTTGAAATGTAGCGCCGCTACCGCTACCGCTACATGCTCTAAATGTAGCGGGCGCTACCGCTACCGCTACATGCTCTAAATGTAGCGGGCGCTACCGCTACCGCTACATGCTCTAAATGTAGCGGGCGCTACCGCTACCGCTACACCCACTAGATTGTAGCGAGCGCTACCGCTACAGTAAAATGTAGCGCCGCTACACTAGCCGCTACAATGGCCAAATGTATAGGAAATCTCTAAATATTTATTGTTCTGCAATTGGGATTTACTCGTAAACATTTAATTATAATAAAACATTTTCAAAACATATCAATGCAACTTTATCGCAATTAAACTAACCGAAATAGTACGGGTTAGATACAGTAAATAAAAGTTACCTATTATTATATTTTACCTTTCCCACATGGATGTCTACTTTAATCTGCCGATCTCAAAAATTATCCACATATACATATACAAAATCAGTCTTTTATTTGTATATATATGTGGATAATTTTTGAGATTGGTAGATTAAAGTAGACATCCATGTAGGGAAGGTGAAACATAAAATCCGTGATGTGGTCGTGGACATGTGGTGGCAGCTGGCACGGAACAAGAACAAGTGGTAACTGGTAACAACTTAACAAGTAACAACTAACATTTGGACACTAGAAACAGGCTGAGGTTGACAACATTACATCGAAATTTTTTGTACAGTTTTATTCTGTAATTTATATTATGTATGTATCATGCTGGTTTTTAATTAATATTTAATATTATTAAGTAGAATCCAAAGGCTTTATCTATAAATATAGCGGTAGCGCTGTACTGGCACAACCTCGTATCGCTACTTAAATATGTAGCGGGCGCTACCGCTACCGCGAAAATTGCTTAAATGTAGCGCCGCTACCGCTACCGCTACTGAAAATGTAGCTGCTGCTACATGTAGCCCACTACTGCCCACCTCTGCCTAGAAGAAATAATTAAATACTGAGCATATTACTATAATCTTGAAGTGAACACGAGCAATCTTGCTTGTTAAAGTGATCAAACGATAGCTGGCTTAAATATATTATACCTCAGAATCTATAAAAAAATAGACAGAGCTTATTAGTATAATCTTAAACTGAACACAATCAAACGGTAGGAAACCTAATTATATTATACCCTAGAATAAGTAAAATATTACTGGGCATATTTCTATCATCTTGCACTGAACACAATCAATTCTGCTTCTGAACACGATCAAACGATAGGAAACAAATATATTATACCCTAGAATAAACAAAACATTACTGAGCATATTACCATAGTCTTAAACTGAACACAAGCAATTTCTGCTTGTGAACACGATCAAACGATAGGAGACTTAAATATATTATACCCTAGAAGCATAGATGGGCAGCGCTACTTTGAAATGTAGCGCCGCTACCGCTATCGCTAAATGCTCTAAATGTTGCGGGCGCTACCGCAACACCTGCTAGATTATAGCGGGAGCTACCGCTACCGCTACAGTAAAATGTACCGCTACAGTAAAACTACATTAGCAGCTACAATGGCAAAAATTATAGGAAATCTCTAAATATTTATTGTTCTGCTATTGGGATTAACTCGTAAACATTTAATGATAATAAAACATTTTCAAAACATATCAATGCAACTTTATTGCAATTAACCTAAACGAAATAGAAAGGGTTAGATACAGTAAATAACAGTTATTTTTATGTTTTACCTTCCCTACATGGATGTCAACTATAATCTACCAATCTCAAAAAATTTCCACATATACATATAAAAAATATAACTCAGTACTCACTGCAGTGAGTGACAGAGAGAGCACTTTCTCGTCGACGAAAACTTAAGGTCACGGACGGACGGACAGACAGACAGACGGACATGGCGAGCACAATAGTGCAATTTTTTCCATAAATGAGAAAATGCGCTAAAAATCAGTCTTTTATTTGTTTATATATGTGGATGATTTATGAAATTGGTAGATTAAAGTAGATATCCATGTAGGGAAGGTGAAACATATAAATGACTGTATAAAAATAACTGTAAGCAAACTTAAGTTAGGTGGCTGATGTCCGTGATGTGGCCGTGGACATGTGGTGGCAGCTGGCACGGAACAAGAACAAGTGGTAACTGGTAACAACTTAACAAGTAACAACTAACATTTTGACACTAGTAACAGGCTGAGGTTGACAACATTACACCGAAATCTTTTGTACAGTTTTATTCTGTAATTTATATTATGTATGTATCATGCTGGTTTTTAAATAATATTTAATACTATTAAGTAAAATCTACAGGCTTTATCTATAAATGTAGCGGTAGCGCTGTAGCGGCAAAACCTCGTATCGCTACTTAAACATGTGGCGGGCGCTACCGCTACCGCTACAATTGCTTAAATGTAGCGCCGCTACCGCTACTGAAAATGTAGCGGCCGCTACATGTATCGCGCTACTGCCCACCTCTGCCTAGGAGAAATAATTAATTACTCAGCATATTACTATAGTCTTGAACTGAACACGAGCAATCTTGCTTGTGAACATGATCAAACGATAGCAGGCTTAAATATATTATACACCAATATCTGCAATAAAATTACTGAGCTTATGAATATAATCTTATACTGAACACAAGCAATTTCTGCTCGTGAACACGATCAACCTATAGGAAACTTAAATTTATTAAACCCTAGAATAAATAAAATATTACTGGGCATATTACTATAGTTTTACACTGAACACAATCAATTCTGCTTGTGAACACGATCAAACGATAGGGTACTTAATTATATTATACCCTAGAAGCAGAGCTGGGCAGCGCTTTTTTGAAATGTAGCGCCGCTACCGCTACCGCTACATGCTCTAAATGAAGCGGGCGCTTCCGCTACACCTACTAGATTGTAGCGGGTGCTACCGCTACCGTTACAGTAAAATGTACATTAGCCGCTACAATGGCCAAAATGATAGGAAATCTTTAAGACAATTTTAAAAATATATATATGAACATTTTTTATCAATATGTACAAAAATTTATTTGAATTAAATCTGTATATATAGATCATTACTCTCGTTAATTACAAAGTGTTTGCACTCGTATGAAAGCTACAAACGAGACGCGTTCAACAAAGCTACACCATAGATGTACATGCAATACTTTTTTGTGTAATGCAGTCTTGAACTTTTATAAAATGATCATTTTATATCATTATTTACAAATAAATGGTATTTATATGTCATTGTTTAGGTTAATTGCAAAGTGTTTGCACTCGTTTGAAAGCTACAAACAAGACGCGTTTAACAAAGCTATTACCATGGATGTTCATGCAATAGTTTTTGCGTAATGCAGTTGTAAAGTTACGTAATATGAATATTATATATATATATATATATTTATATATAAAAAGTCCAAATTATAGCCTATTATTCACGTTAAATTGAACATAAATAGGTCTAAAGACGCGTGCTGGTACCTTGAATGCAAATGATTGGCAACGGGAAAGCTTGGGCTACAATATCAAGACTTTTTGGGCATATTCTTCTGTTTTCAATGAATTTTACTTTATTAGGCTCCACCTGAACAATTTAAAAATCCGAAAAACGCCATCTTAAAAAAATTATAACTCCAACAGTTTTCAAGCTACGGCAATGAGAGACATACCATTCGATTTGTACAAACAATACCTAGCGACTTTCGAAGTCTTTTTTTTTAATATGTGCATGGTTTGACTTATATAGTGGAGGGGGAGGGAGGTGGGGGGTAAAAATGTGAAAAAAATGGAAGCAAGCGAAAAAAACGATAAGGAAAATCGAAAATCGGGGCTCTACAGTCGCTAGATATTGTTGTTACAAATCGAATGATATGTGTCTCAACATTGTAGCAGGTGATTTGCAAAAGTTATAACTTATTTTAGAGTACCCCTTATTTGCCGTTTCCTATTAATTCCACGTTTTCTTTCATTTTTTTTTAAATTTACATGAACAAAAAGGTCTTAGATTTCTGTTTTACATATATGTGTACCAAGTTTCAAAACGATCCGTCTGTAAACAAAAAAGTTTTGTTGGAGGGTAGCCGGTCCCCTTAAGTAAAATCTAAAGGCTTTATCGGTAAATGTAGCGGTATCGCTGTAGCGGCAAAACCTCGTATCGCTACTTAAATATGTAGCGGGCGCTACCGCTACTGAAAATGTAGCGCGCTACTGCCCACCTCTGAGTATATTATACCCTAAAATTCTTAAAAATTATTGGTCATTTTACTATAGTCTTGAACTGAACACATGCAATTTCTGCTTGTGAAGATCAAACGGTAGGAGACTTAAATATATTATACCCTAGAAGGAGAGCTGGGCAGCCCTACTTTGAAATGTAGCACCGCTACCGCTGCCGCTACATGCTCCAAATGTAGCGCCGCTACCGCTACCGCTACATGCTCTTAATGTAGCGGGCGCTATCGCTACCGCTACACCCACTAGATTGTAGCGGGCGCTACCGCTACAGCAAAATGTAGCGCCGCTACATTAGCCGCTACAATGGCCAAATGTATAGGAAATCTCTAAATATTTATTGTTCTGCAATTGGGATTTACTCGTAAACATTTAATGATAATAAAACATTTTCAAAACATATCAATGCAACTTTATTGCAATTAACCTAACCGAAATAGTACGGGTTAGATACAGTAAATAAAAGTTATTTTTATGTTTTACCTTCCCTTAATCTACCAATCTCAAAAATTATCCACATATTAATATAAAAAATCAGTCTTTTATTTGTATAAATATGTGGATAATTTTGAGATTGGTGGATTAAAGTAGGCACAAATGTAGGGAAGGTGAAACAAAAATAATTGTAAGCAAGCTGAAACATGAAAAAATACCTGTAACATTTACTCGCCAGTCGCAATGAAAGTGAAATATAAAAATACTTGTAACATTTACCTGCAAGTCGCAAACAAATGAAATAAAAAAAAAACATTTACTGGCAAGCAAACAACTCGGAATAATATTTCCATTTAGTTAAACTTTTTCTTTTAAAAATACCAGCATTTCAAAATGAACATCCGACAAGCTTGAACGCTTTGGCTTTAGGATATCCTTTCCCAAGGAAAACATCCTCTCCACTGCAGCACTAGAAGGGATTGGAGTGTTGTACTCTACAAAAATCTCAAGGAACGGGTTACAAGGAAATGATTCAGGAGCAGGTAAAGCGGTGCTTAGCGGACTTTCCAAATAATTGTTCACTAGTCGATCTCCTTCATTGACGTGACTGTGATTTCGTGTTTTCTGGAGTTCATTAAAGAACGAATCAGCATTCTCCTCGTCATCACTGCTGCTGCTGGTAGCTCGTGTAATGTGTCAGAAAGCTTCCCATCAACCAGAGACATCATTTTCTGCCTGACCTCTCTCAGTTTAGATTCGTCTTTACACCAGGTTAATTTGAATTGGTGGTGAAAAGCTGAAGCGATAATGCAATCGAGGCCTTCCAGTTGGTTGGAAAACCTGGTTTCCAGTCTGTTTTGCGCCCAGTCGGCTCGAAGTTAACAGGTTTTGAAATACACGAAAAAGAGGTTCTCAAGCGCCTGGTAGATCTAAATCCCAACAAGTCAGGTGGACCAGACGGCTTCCACCCAAGATTGGCTCAAGGAATTAGCAGCCGTTCTGGCCGGCCCATTGACAGTATTTTTTCAAAAAACCATTGGAAAGAAGGCCTTTCGCCGACCGATTGAAAAGAAACTCATGTAACACCATTGTTTAAAAAAGGTGACAAAAGTAGCCTTGTTAACTCTCACCCTGTCAGTTTGACAAGTGTTGCTTGTAAGGTAATGGAATCTGTTGTTTGGGATCAATCATTTGACTTAATAATCTCCTATCAGACTGTCAACATGGCTTCATTGCCGGTAGATCCTGCGCCACTAACCTCTTGTCTACTTTGAATGTATGGACTCGCCTGCTGGACGAAAGGGAGCCAATGAATGCAGTGGGCATCAGGGCTGCCGAAGACAGGATAGCATCTACGATTTCTCCGCAAAAGTACGAGTTACGCAATTTACCTAAATCTATATTTCTAATTTTTTCAAATTTATTTAGCAGATAAATTTTTAACGCTTGACATATGTCATTCTGACAGTCTTCTAGGGCTACTGATTAGCTGGCAGGCGCTGAGTGCTAACTCGTATATTTTTGAGCTTCGCTGCTGTACCTGCACTATAGTTTCAGTCCTTTCTGCTATACGCATTGTTCCCTTAAATAAGAGAATACGCAAAAAATTTAATGCAGCATTTCTAGCCCTCGGAAGCTATCAAATGTTCACGCTTTGCACGAAACATAGCATTGTGAGTTTTGCACCGCATGAGACAAATTCGTTTTACTCGCAATCAGTATTTTGCTATTGATTCCTCCACAACTTAGATTTCCCAGGTTAGTTTGATTAACTTGGATTACAACGCTTATATATAACAATTCCAGTCTTGAATATTGGTTGAAGTTACTGAAATCGATCAACACAATAAATAATTCATTCGAATAAATTTACGGTTGATTGTTTGGGTCTCTAGGGGCTCAATTTTGTCAGAATAAATAATTGTTAACGAATTGTTAATCAATTTCTAGTTCATCATTTTTCACTTTTGTAACATTGCTTCTTTCTTGTTAAATAAAGATTGACCTCAAACGTATTGCTCTCGCAATTTATTTAATTGAAGGGAAAAATTGCAAACTTGAATAACTTGAATCATGACAGCAGAACTCAACTTCATTTTAATGTCTGATAAAACATTACATAATAAAAAATAGAAGCAGGCCAACATGCCTGACCAAAACTGTCACAAATATATGATATTGACGGTATTTTTTCGTCCATGTTGTTTCTCATTATCCTTCAAATATGAGTCCGATAACAGCGCTGCTCAGACATCTGACGTTGAATTCCACGTTGTTTCCCTGAATCAACTGTAATTCAACGTTGGAATCAACGTTGTTTCCCTGAATCAACGTTACTCAGTCGATCAACTGTTAGAATATAAACAAAATAATCTATTAGTCCATATGGACGGCGGAGGCAGGGTCATTGCTAGCTATGAGCTTAGTTTTTATAGTTCTACCCTTAACGTTTTCTATGCTAAGCATAAAATATGAATTTGGATGGGGTCTATGTTATTTTTATGCATCGGTCTAATCCTTCCTCATTAATTAACTACTGACTTGTTTGAACTGGGTGACAACATGACGTTTAATTTGAGTTTGAGTTTAAATGTTTCAATTTTATCAATTCTATTAATCAAATTTACTCAAGAAAATGTATGTTGTGAGGATGATAGAGTATTTTGTTCGAAAAATTATTATAACGTCTTTGAACTTGAACAGCCATAATTACTGATGCTTGTCTGAACAAAATTACCGATGCTTGTTATGCAGGATATTGCGGCAAGGATTACATCTCAGAGTTAAGAATAATTGGTGAATCTTGCGTCAAGTGACACAATTGTTCCCGTTTTATTCTGATCCACTCGAAAAATAATGAAGTTAGTGATCAATTTCTTGTAATTTTTTACTATATCTGTATAGTAACATTACGATTACATGAATGGAATCTTTAGTGTATTATAAGAGTATATATAAGCTGATTAAAAATCTTAATTATTGGGTCCCTGCTGATCTTAGAATGTAAAGGTCGCGACTTATTCCCAATTGATCGTTACGTGTAATAGGTATCGGCCTACGCTGCAATGCATCAACTTTTGCCACACAGAATTTGAAGAAAGTAGGTAGGTTTTAAAGGAACCTAATAGCTTTAAGGATCACTTATGTTGATTGCGGTAGAATTTCAATTAAAAAATGGGAATGTAAGCGATGCTGGCACACGAGTGCACAACCGATATTAACCGATTATTTAATAATATACCTATTAATATTATAATAAAAAATATATATTAACCGTTATTTTTCACCGATATCAAGTTTAAAATTTGCTTTTTTGCTAAAAAAAATAAAGCGAAAGAATTTATATCAGTTATTAACTGAGCGCTAATTTATTTTTCAATTATTAATATGTTGTTCATTTTAACCCCTCTTCCCCCCTCCCCCCTCTCCTCCCAGGTAACGGGGGGCAGCCTACCCTACCTCGCTTGGCTGGGGGAGACCATCAAATCTCCCTCTGCATAATCCTGCAATAATAAGAAATTATTCAACAAATTATGTAAGTCATTATTTCCTTCGCCTCCTCAAGTTTAAATCCCATCTAAATAATCCTCTTATAATAAGAAATTATTCATTAAATTATTTAGATCACTACCTCCTCTTCAAGTTCTCTTCTCACTAACTAGCTCTTTAAGTTTAAAATTTTTTTACATACATTTTTCAAACGTGACATAGATATGTTCCGTTTTCCATAAAGAATTACTGAGCATTTGGAGCGTTTCTATCGGTGACTTCGTTAAATGTGACCATCGTACGTGCATCATTAACTTGAGTAACTGATTGAGTTATCATGAAAATTGGCATATGTTATGTGTTCCTATTTGTCCATGAGGACGGCGGAGGCAGAGCTAACAATACTAACATGGATTATGAGCTTTTTTATATAGTTCTACTTCCAACGTTTTCTATATAGCGAGAATATTGAATTCGAAGGTGGTCTATGATATTTGGCTCCATCGAACCAATCATGCCTCATTAACAACTGACTTCTTTGGACTGGAGGACCTTGAATTTGATTTTAAATTTAAATATATCACGCTTGCCTATTTTTTCACCTGATTCACTCGAGAAAATATTCATTGTGAGGAAAATGGAGTTTTTTACTTATTTTAACGTCTATATCAAGATTAATGAACAGACATAATTACTGATGTTTATATGCAGGATATTGCGGCTAAGATTGCCACTTAATTTTAAAAGTAATTGATGGGTCCTGCGTTAAATGAAGCAATTGTTTCTGTTTTATTAAGATCCACTTAAAAATAATTATGTTAGTATTTCATTTTGCCTGTGCACAGGAGTGCACAAGTGGTTTGATGTATGAGAGCGATCGAACTTTGAATTATGTATTGCAAGCTAAAATATACCAAGTAAAGGAAGCCAACATTAAATTTTACATCGATAATTAAACGAACAAAGTTACACTGAAAGATCAAGGCCAAATTTTTTACGTTGATGCTGAAATGTGTTTAATTAAGAGCAGAACGATTCCGGATGTCACGTCGTCGCAAAACTTCAATAGTTAGCCCTCTATTTTTGCTACGTCATCAGTTATCTTGGGTCGGGGTCAACGCGCTAGTAATTTGATATCTAGTTTATCACGGTGGTTATCACGGTATACTATTTTTGAGGGCTGAAAAGCCAAGAAATCTGTTGGAATCGGGAATGGTATGGAGATGAGCCTAGGAGAAGTGCTAGTATTATCAACAGACAGAATATCGCAAGGTATTCAACAGCAGACGTAGGTCTTTCGAAAAATGATCCTGCGTTTATTGATCCTGCGTTTATTATTTCGAATCAACTTGATGTTACGAGTTGAACGTCATATAAGTGCAGAACCACCGTCATTGTTTCTTTTGAGCGCATTTTCTCATGCATGGAAAAAAAGGCGCGATTGTGCTCATTTCCGTCCGTCTACCCGTGACTTCACGGGCTTTCTGTCACGAGAGCCCGTGACAGAGTGTATAAACAATTATTGTCACTATTGCACAACAACAATAGCTACGTCAATTTTCACGGCCCAGATGGGGCACCATAACAATAGAAGCCTCACGACACAATGAGGCAACTCAGCACACATGTACAATAACCACACGACAATGAATAATTATTTTGCTCGCTGACCCACGACTATCGGGTCACGGCCCGCATGACGAGCGCGGCTAGCGTCGTGTGGCGCGTCGCCGTGCTGCCCACCCCAGCGCAGAGCACGCTGGATGTCTGGGCACACGTCATGCTGGGCGCTCTGGACATGCTGGGCGCTCTGGACATGCTGCAGGGCGCTCTAGACATGCTGGGCGCTCTGGACATGCTGGGCGCTCTGGACATGCTGGGCGCTCTGGACATGCTGGGCGCTCTGGACATGCTGGGCGCTCTGGACATGCTGGGCGCTCTGGACATGCTGGGCGCTCTGGACATGCTGGGCGCTCTGGACATGCTGGGCGCTCTGGACATGCTGGGCGCTCTGGACATGCTGGGCGCTCTGGACATGCTGGGCGCTCTGGACATGCTGGGCGCTCTGGACATGCTGGGCGCTCTGGACATGCTGGGCGCTCTGGACATGCTGGGCGCTCTGGACATGCTGGGCGCTCTGGACATGCTGGGCGCTCTGGACATGCTGGGCGCTCTGGACATGCTGGGCGCTCTGGACATGCTGGGCGCTCTGGACATGCTGGGCGCTCTGGACATGCTGGGCGCTCTGGACATGCTGGGCGCTCTGGACATGCTGGGCGCTCTGGACATGCTGGACGCTCTGGACATGCTGGGCGCTCTGGACATGCTGGGCGCTCTGGACATGCTGGGCGCTCTCGATATGCTGGGCGCTCTCGACATGCTGGGCGCTCTGGACATGCTGGGCGCTCTACTCATGCTGGGCGCTCTGGACATGCTGGGCGCCATGGACATGCTGGACGCTCTGGACATACTGGGCCTTCTGAACATGCTGGGCGCTCTGGATATGCTGGGCGCTCTGGACATGCTGGGCGCTCTGGACATGGACTTGAACCTTAAAGAGGACGAATGCTACTAAACGGCTCAGACTCAATAATATTCATATCGCGTACTCAATTCGAACATAAAGTGTCCTATAATTGATCGTCCCTGCAAAAGATGGCGGTTACTGACGAATTCCAGTGCAATGCTCGGCACGGGACATATCCAATAATATATTTATTATCCATGGCTTGCTGGCAGTTCGGTAGTGTCCTGTTGGTGCTGCGACAGCGCTAATGTTTTGTGCTCATAATAATAAGCCATTAATACAGGCGTTATTATTCATTTGCATTCAGTGTTTTACTGCACATTTGATAATCGATTATTCGCAGATACATCATGGTTTAGGAATATTCCAGTGTTCTTCTGAGACATGCTTCAGATATTATCCCCATGACACATCTTAATCCGATATTCTAATTAATAATGAACAAATAAATTCATTTGCGACACCTGAATGTTAATGTCTCTTACGCAACCAAAATTTCCAACTTGGTACAACCACCGTAATGTTATTGTTACGAGAAGTGGCTTATAATTGGTCGGGTGTTAACTATCAGGCATTTACTCTTCATCACAGGTTAACTTGTTTTATTAATCACTCGCGGTATATGGAGGTAGGGTCAATTAGGGGATGATATAATGAGGTAATGGTAATGGTAATGGTAATATGAGGATCATTTTAGGTAATGGTATTTGAGGGTAATGGTAATGAAGGTTAATGAGGGGATAGTGTAGGGTCAATTAGGGGATGGTAATGAGGTAATGGTAATGGTAATATGAGGATCATTCTAGGTAATGGTATTTGAGGGTAATGGTAATGAGGGAAAATTAGGGGATAGGGTAGGATCAATTAGGGGATGGTAATGGCCGGACAGCGGTTGGCCGCCGCTGGGGCGGCTGTCATTAACAGGTGGTAACAGAGCAACAGGTGGACTCGTGCTGTGGCCGGGCTAAAGGCTTGGCTGGAGCAAACAAACATATTCCATGCAATTGGTGGCATGGCTGGAATATAATTAAAATGTTGCGGTAATATTTCTAAATTCTGCTTATGATTATTCAATAAATTTGTTTCGCGCATTACTCAATTAATTTAATTTATAGTTTTGTTGTGTCAAAGTTTGACTTCAGGATGCATATTCTGTTCCATTATAAAAGTTAAATTTGAATCTAATAATGAGAAGAATTACTCAGTGGATATATTGATATTGATATCACCGTCATATTGATATCACGATACTTTCTATAGCTTCAGTATCCAGCACATGAAGTCGTAACAAACCAAAACAGAAGTAAGAAATGCATTAATACAATCAGGAGTGATAGGCCAAGGCTTCCCGCACATAGTCAGGTGCTCGGTGCTGCCTTGTTCGCATGGCAATGTGTAGCAACTTTTGATCCATTGCAGGGAACAAAACATGCGTAGAACTCAGCCAAAAATTTTGAACGTCACAACTATAAAAGAAAACGTTGTTGGCTCTCCCTTAGCATTGCCAGGTTCTTTTCGCTTATATATTTGTATTTAATTGAATAATATTCAAAATTTTAACCCGCGTATCTAGCGCCTACGGAGGTCAACGTCTAGCATTCATTCTCATCAACTTCTTACCCCTGTCAACTTTTCAGCGCAAGGGATCAAAAATAATTACAATTCCATTCGTGCAGAGCTCCGAGCAGATTCTTCTGGTAAAGTTGCATCCAACCCGGAACTACTGAACACTCTGGTCGAGGGAGATCCTCGGGAAGAAATTGTATCACAGACTGAACTAATCTCACCGCTCGTCACAAATATTATTGTGCAGTTCTGTATCTTGACTACGCGGGCAGAACAGAAGGCTGCGAGTTTGTCTATGTATTTAGAGCTAACCCATTCAGCAATTTCATATGCAAGTAAGCGTGTTATCTTTATGGCCTACTAGATGTCATCCCCGAAACTCTGAATGTTGTAAGATTTTTAGAGTGGTAATGATGAGAACGAAAAGAAATGGAATAGCGGATGATTAATTATGAAAGGTATATCCTAGCTGTAAGAGTAATTCGCAGCTTTACAATTATATTTATAGTCGTCATATTTTTACAGCCGTTATCGATTGAAAAACTCGCTGCCTGAAAATGAGCTCCCCATAATGTTTCTGAATATGAGTCAACTTTATTAAAGATTGTAAAAAATGGTGTAATGCAATTGTCTTGAATAAGATTTATCCGACTCTGCTGGTCTCTGATATTTTCAGATGGTGAATCTGTAGAATTTAATTCTCGCTATGAAAGTAACTCAGTCGCGACCTATTTCTACATTATAATAATAGAGATGATTCTCATAGTCTTGCAATTGTCGTACCGGGTGAGTCGAACTTTAATGAAGACAAAAGTCCATGAATGATAATGCAATACAAAAGGCTAGGTATGAGTCCAAAGTCTTACATTAAATGTGAAGAAAACACGGTTCAGCAAGGGCCGGCAGTTGTAATTATGGAAGTGTCGGCATTGAAGAAATGGTATAGACTCCAATTATAAAGAATGTTTATTCATCGGAAATGGTTGAAGTATTACTTACTAGGAGTTTTTTTCATATTAAATTATCCAAAATATTATTATTCATAGCAAATTAGTTAATTCATAATTAGTAGGTTCATATTTCTGTGAAAGCTGAAGTTTGTGGTGTCCTGCAAATACAGTATATGGCGTTGGGCTCCGACATTTATAGCTTTTGAAAAGGAAGATTGCGGCGATCGAGAGTCAGAGGAGAGAACGACGAGAACATCAGTCGTATTTAAGAGGTTGCAGGAGATTCCAGGCTTAGTTATCACCATTTACGCCTAAACGATTACATTCGTATTAAGCCAGGGTAACGTGACAAGTAGCCAACCAATTTATTTGTATCTACTTAACCCCGCCATTGTGACTGTGATACTTAAGTTCTTGCTATCGCTGATCAAATATACCTTAGCGTCATAGTGGTGACTTGTCGGTGAACTATGTGTGATTTTCGTGAGTTGTCGGTGCTGCGCAATATCCTAGCGAAGTAAGATTTTCTGATCACCATTGGGTCTGGAATTAACAGTGCAACCTCGACCAAAACCTCTTTACTATTTTCTGGCTGAACCCATCCACCCAAATCATCATCTATTGATGTTCTTAAGATGCATGGCTAGCAATTACAAACTTTCTTTAATCACATTCGCGGGCCAGTGAACAGTCTCCCAAACGGATGAGCTTCGAGACAGATATTCCTGACAGTACCGGGCTCTTCAACAAGTGACGTCATCGAGAGGCAATATGTACGTCATAGATTAGTATTGCATCCTATGCGATAGTTGTCCATGGCAGTTGTCAAGATCGGTTGTAAAGTTTACCATTTACAATATAAGTTGACGTATTAATGGACCTGTACTAGGATGATTCATGTTAATTAGGAATAACTTGTGTTCGCAAAGGTTTTATTCCATTAAATTATTATTCAGATTCTTTCATTGTTCACCTTATATTACAAGCCTATGTGCAACGTACAGTAGACTTTCGATTACAACCAGTACATGATAGTGGTTCCCCGCTACACCGTACAGGCTTCCGGTCCTAGCTTGGTCGAGATGACACAAACTATTTTACCGTTTTCGATTTATTTGCATGCAGAGTTCTCTATAATGGATTAGATTCATATGCGTATTCATTAAATACCACAACAAACGTATCGCCATACTATGTAGGGGGCTGATATTTTCAATTGTCGCTATAGAAGTCATTAGCACTCAGCCGCCACAGAACATTCCATTTCATGAGGTGCACTTTTGTTTAGTCTGTGGCAATTGAAATGCCAGAGAATGTTTCAAAAAAACGTTCGAAGTTTTTATCGTGCAAACAGTCGCACTGCATCGGAGGGCTCGAAGACTTGAAGTCGACTATTGCTTATCACTGATGACGAGCCCGCTCTTTGGGCATCATTTCGATGAAGGCTCCTTAGAGGTGCGTCTCATCGTCACGTCACAGTCCTGCTACGGTCTTCGTAAGTCATGATACGATGAATCAGCTTGCATTCATTTGAAATCATTCAATGCAATAATATTTTTTCATTCAACCCCTGTCAATTTCTAGAGAGCGATTGGATTTATCATTTTGATTTTAATTTTATTCAAGGTATAATTGTCATGTAACACGAATTTACTTTCGTCCATTAAATTTATATGAAATAAAATTTCACGCACACAATCAAAATTCAATAACAATGAAATTATTATTGAATGAGGAACTGGACGAAACTAAACTCGAGATGTATGTGATGATAATATGGCGGAGTCTGGTTTGTTGCCGATTGGTGAAATATTCGCTACTTTAATGAGGCCAAACGTTTTTAATTTAGCGAAAAATCATTACAAGCAAAGCATTTTCGTTTGATTGAAATATCCTCGTCTTTTCTGTGCTTTTCCATGACCATAAGATTAAGATTCCAGTAGTTATGGATGATCATTTCTCGCTCTAGGTTATTCCGCCGTCTTGTACGGCGGAACATCAGACCTCATTCATCAGACCTCATTCATCAGACCTCATTCATCAGACCTCATTCACCAGACCTCATTCATCAGACCTCATTCATCAGACCTCAGTCATCAGGCCTCATTCACCAGACCTCATTCATCAGACCTCAGTCATCAGGCCTCATTCATCAGACCTCATTCAACAGACCTCATTCATCAGGCCTCATTCAATGAGAATCTTGAGGCTCGGGAATTATTAGAACGGCTTGAATGAGTGAGGAGCTTCGAAACGAAAACAACTTATGTCCAAACTTTTGAAATATCAACAAGAAGCTTCTTTTGAATTTCCTTGATAAGTTTAATTGTTTATATCGGAAGATGGCAACTCATATAAAGATGGTGACTCACACAACAGTGGTGACTCACACAACAGTGGTGACTCACACAACAGTGGCAATTCATGTATCTACAGACGTTTTATTCATTAACAAATGTGCAGTGATTAAAATAAAACATGTAAAATTAACCACTAACATGATTAAAGGTCGGCATCAGAACACGAAGCTCTTCAATTATAGAGTTCAATACGCGCGTCCATTTACCACTTTCCTTTGATGTAAAAGAAGGAAACTAAGCGCTCAAGCTTGGCTCCTTATAATTTATTATTCATAAAATTCTTATGTCCTTACAATTCATTTTTAACCTTAAATTTTATATTGAAAATGAAAGAGTTCACTGCGAGGCGTTAGGGGAGGGACACATGAAGTTTCTACAGTTTTGTGTAAGTTCCCGGCCGAGGTAGCGGATTTTTGTATTCATTCTGTCAACTTTATTTATATTAAAAAAATTAACACTTGCAAAATTCTCCTTCGGCTGCGTAGGAACTGTGAGCACTGCAACGGGTAGTCAAAAATTCCTTAATCATTAATGATAAGTGCATGCACAGCTTAATTTAGACTTATTTTAATTTCGAATGAATTTATCTCCATTTAAGTGCCATGGTGACTTAATATTTGACGTAAAATTGAGAGACGTAATCTGAGAATTAACGCGGCGGATAGTTATAGTATCATTACCGATTACCCGGTGTTTAGTTATAGCCATGGCATAGGATCATTTAATATATAATTTCGGTACTCATATCATTCCAGCTCATCTATATATAGGTGCTCAATCCAGATTAAAGGTTAAATATGCAATATCACCATTTATATCCATATTAATATCACCATTAATTAATTCAAACCAATTTAATGCATATCGAAATCATATTACTTATAAGCCTTTATAAGGAGACATAAATATTTAAACAAGTCTATATAAACACGCTGGTGACCTAACTAACTTACTAAGAAGGTAGAAATTTCTCCACGATATTCGTTTTTCTTTCTAACAGTTGAAATTAAGATCAAACCATTACAAAAAACTAAATTGAGCAGCTACTAAGAGCGGATTGACAAGTCACAGACCGATCACAGATCATAAATAATTATCGTAGAAGTGAAACCAAATTACGCAATTTAAAGTTAGAACATCACAGACGAAGCGACGAGCTGCCCCTACAAGTGACCACCACGCGGCGGACTGCTAAGGCAAACATTTTCACCAAAATAATTAAGCCCTCTATTTCCCTAAGAATATGAAATCAAACGAAAAAGATACAATCTGGTTCATCTGTATTGTCCTGGCTAAATTACAAACGGCCACCTCATCGAGCCAGGCAGGAACAATGATGAGGAAAGTAGTATTGTCATTCCGTGTTTCCTTATTCTTCTTGTAAAACTGCGGGACAAATACCGCACATCAGAACCAATGAAAATACAAAGCTGAAGATTTATACCAAGTATACCAAGTAATTAAAGAACCAATATATCAGTATCGCACAAGTGCTGGCTAAAATAAATATGAACGTGGCAACAGATACAATCATTTGTGACACTTACGTGGATGGCTTGAGCCCTAGCTTTTAAATTCTAAATTGTGAACGGAATTTAAACTTACTTTACTCTGTCAAAGAAAGAAAACGATTTTACTTCAAACTGGAGAACTATAAACTAACTACTATAACATGAACAAGACAATATGAGAATTATAGAAATTGACCTAAAGATTAATTCAGCGGAAGCTTTCAGCGTAAGCTTAACTCGTAGGAACATCAAAACTGTAATGAATGGCAGGTGGTTGACTGGCTGCGACCCGAATACAGCTCCGCGCCGCGCCGTAAGGCTACAAACTAAAAGTATACGTCGCACGCGTACTGGACGCGACATGTATGTATTAATGGCGTGTAATATACAATAAATATATATGGAGTATATATACTCCATTCAATATATATCATGGAAAACAATATATAAAAAATCAGGGAGTATTTAGGGCTTTGTCTAAATTGTTGATGAGCGCGACGTGCATTAAGTAGCCTTGGAGGCAAATCATTTTTTTAAGTTATAGACAATGCTTTTATTTTGTTGTTATAATAATACGGCTATGCCAATAATGAGTGGGAAATGTTATTTATAGATAAATGGCCGTAAAAACCTGACAAAAAAAAATTAATCCGCTTAGTCGAATCTTTGGTTGCAGTACACGATCTCTGTTCGCAATCCCGGCGTGTTCCCAACTCTAATTCCTGTATGACATGACCTCAATTATCTAGATGAAATAACTAGTCAGTCTTCAAGGATACCAACATTTTTATATAAATTATTCCTTTTATTCAATCCAATTTTTCAAGAACCATGAAAATCGACCATTTTTTAACATCTTTTAACATGTTTTAACATGTTTAACATTGCTCAAATATCTTCTCAATTCTAATATATAAGAGCTCTTAACGGTACATGATCAAAGAGAACGCTTTGGAAACAAAATGTACGAAAATTTAGAGTTCACAAGAATATTATAGGAAGACTCCAATTTCTAACCTAAACTCGATCGTGCAACATTAAAAATTAAAACTCATTTCACACAATTGTTCTCTGAAGCTGACAAATGCTCACAGTGGTTAGGAACAGTAAGCATTTAATAATATAAGTTTAAAAATTACTTTTAAAGACAACACTTCTAAAGAATCCGGTGTATCCAATGTTACAGATGTACAATAAATTTCTCACTCTATTTTCGATATTAAAAATATTTTCACATTTATTTAATATATAAAAATTTTCTTTCAAAATTATTTATTCTGTCAATTGATTCATGCATTACCTCCGACTTCCCGACTTCACACAAGTGTGCAAATTTTCAGAGCAATTGGACAGGTAAAAGTGTGTCAAATACCAGTTATAAGATTTGTAACTGACAAAATTATTTTTAAAATTTTTTAATATTGGAAAAAAAAATTTTTTTCAATATTAATTTATTCAATATTAATTTTTCAATATTCAATACATGCATTGTCTCCAACTTTACGCAAGTGTGCAAAATTTCAGATCGATAGGACAAGTAAAAGAATCTTAAATTTCGATTATAAGATTGTAGCAGACAGTCAGACAAGAAGTGAAGTTAGAAGTGTTGTAATAAAAATTGAGAATAGCTACTAGTAATTAGGGTTTGTAACGATAAACTTATTGATTACAGGAGAACAATGAATATCTATATTGCCTTTAAATCACAACGTATTAGATGTAAACATTCAACAACCTTGATCAAGTTGTACAAGCTTGAACTTTATGCCAGCTCATCATCCAATAGATGCCATAAGCCACCCAGGACTTGTATCAGCATTCGTTCATAAATACTAACTACAACAGAACGGATGTGAATGTGGAAACAAAAATTTCTGCTTCACATATCATTTTCTTTCTGATTCACATATGAGATTGACTCAATCTAGTTGAGTTAGTGCAGGAATATCACGGGAGCAGACATCGCTAGCCTGAGTATCGATCGCTGGCGCTGCAGTCCAGCGCCCAGTGATGGTCTGCTGCTGGTGTGTGGAGCTGTGCGGTGTACGACGCTTATTGTAATTGAAGTTTTTTTTTCGAAAAAACATTTCAGTGTAAGTTGCAATTAAATTCACAGTTATAAATAAATTTGGATAAATTGTAATGAGATTGAAATTTAAAATAAGTAGAAATGAATTCAATTCGGAATTATTAGCCGCGGGTATCAGTCATAAATAACGAATAATTTGTTCATATGCGTGAACGACTAGTAAATTTCATCATAACATAGCATTGAAGTTTGCTGAAGCTGATACTCCCATCATAATTTGTTGTAGATGTGAATTTGTTTCATTTGTTCCTCCCACCATTAACAGATGAAATCCTGCATGCTATATGTTGTGCTGCTATTTCACGACCGTTCCAAGCCTTCTTTTAACATATCAAGTTGAAATTTAGGCACGATCGGTTGATTAAACTCTTATCATTTCGCTAATTACCTACTTTACAATTGTATATTGAAGATAATATTAAAGAATGTGGACCTTTCAAACAAATAACAACTTATTTCACCTCCGCCCGGTCTCTAGTTTCCGTTATCCTAAACTTACCAAACTTCAGTAAATTGAATCGTTCTCACTTCAAAAATTGCTTTAGTTAAAAGAAAATCACAAATTTTATATTCAAACAAAATCGAAACGTCGCACATAGGCTGCTCTGCGGCCTACGGCTGTAAAAATACGGAAACTTATCAATTCCGTTATATAGATGGAAACTATGTATAGTACATTCATATAATAGAGTACATTTATTCAGTTTATAGAGTTCAATACGTACTAGGGATAAAAACTATGTATAGTACATCCATATATTAGTGTACATTTATTCAGTTTATAGAGTTCAATACGTTATATGGATAGAAACTATGTATAGTACATTCAAATATTAGAGTATATTTATTCATTTAAGAAACAGATTGTAGTAAATTGAGGAATTACTTGCAGAAAGTAGGATTCTGATCGATGGTAGCAATTTATCCTCATCTAAAATATCGCTGCTATTTTGGTTATATGTATTCACGAACCTCTTAAAATTTTTCTCTATATCCAATAATACATTTAATTCAAGTTTATGCAGCAAAAGTGCCTACCGTTAACTTTGTAACTTTCCTTTGTACCTTCTATAAATAACGTGTCTTCTGCCTTCAAGTTCTGATGTCCAGACGTCACGATGATCTCGTCATAGAATAATCACAAGAATAATATTAATAGTAATAACGTTTAAGAATGCTATTAAATAATAATAGTAATTGTAGTAACTAAAAAACAATAGTCAAATTATATTAATAATAATAATAATAAAATGATAGCCATTTTGAAAATAGCAGCACTACTAACGATTATAAAAATTTATATTGTTAATAATAACAATTTTATAATGAAATAATAATATTAATGAGACTAAACTCTATCGAGCAGCATGGCGCTGTGCGGCTACAAGACATCGCTGTGCGGGATGCTGCTGTCCGTGTGGGGCATCGTACAGCTGCTCTTCATGGGGGTACTCTTCTACATCGAGAGTCCTGCCTTCATAGAGGACCTGCCTCTCAACGACCACTACGACACCCCAGAGGAATACGTCACTGATGTGCACAGAGGCTTTAAAGCCAACGCATTCAACTGTCTTATTGGCGCGTGTCTCTACATAGTCACTCTGGGGGTGTCAACTTGGCAGTTCTACATGAACCAGAAGACTACCTTCCAAGTCTAGGCTCGTTCTGTTGCTTCATTGGTTCTACATGAACCAGAAGACTATACCTTCCAAGTCTAGGCTCGTTTTGTTGCTTCACTGCTTCTACATGAACCAGAAGACTACCTTCCAAGTCTAGGCTCGTTTTGTTGCTTCATTGGTTCTACATGAACCAG
Organism: Hyalella azteca; assembly: GCF_000764305.2. Taxonomy (NCBI): domain Eukaryota; kingdom Metazoa; phylum Arthropoda; class Malacostraca; order Amphipoda; family Hyalellidae; genus Hyalella; species Hyalella azteca. The sequence continues at coordinate 187,075 of NW_025942121.1, read as the reverse complement.
AAGACCACCTTCCAAGTCTAGGCTCGTTTTGCTGCTTCATTGGTTCTACATGAACCACATGAACCAGAAGACTACCTTCCAAGTCTAGGCTCGTTCTGTTGCTTCATTGGTTCTACATGAACCAGAAGACTACCTTCCAAGTCTAGGCTCGTTTTGTTGCTTGATTGGTTCTACATCAACCAGAAGACCCCTTACAAATATAGCCTATAGGCTCATTATGTTGCTTCACTCATCGCCCTCATGATCGAGTAGAGTTTCTGAATGGTGTACGTGGACTCGAGTTCCTGAAGTGGACTGGGTTCAGTGTAATATATGTGAAAACTTTTTGTTAGAAATAATTATTTTGATAGGATTATTTTTGTTAGTTTTTAAACTCCGCTTTAAGCGCGTTTTCTTTTGATTTACGTGTTAACAATAATAAAATCAATGTAAGAAATAATTATTTTAATTCATTTCGTGATATCGTATCTGCCAAAGACAGGTTATCAAATGACGATCTCGCAGTTGTGGTTTGATTTGATATAAATCACAGTATTCACAATATTCTCGGTTAAAAAAATCGTCTTTGAAAATGTCTGGTTTCCTACCAACAGAGTTTGACGTGAACGAACGCAAAGTAATGCGATGGCTTGGGTAAAATGTTGTTGCCTACGTTGAAGGTTTTTTTTATGATTAATATCAAACATTTCGGTTCAGAGGGATTAAAACAAATGAGGTAAATAAATAAGTTTTGGTTAAAAAAGAGTGACGATGTTGCACCAAACAATGGACTCCGCTGCATAGAAGGGAAGAGGTTACGTTATCGCTGTGGAATATTAATGCTGTATATAATCAAATAAGTTGTTGTCATGATAGTCGTTGCTTATAGATTTGCCTTTAAAGCTTTAAGACGTGTCATGTGTTCGTTTTTGTTACAATAGAAGCGACGTATTAAAGGGCCTCGTCTAGTGGATCGAAAGCCATTTGAACATTTTGCTCTCTTCACTAACGGACTAATTCTTATTTCCAATCTGAGACATACTTTATCGCTAGTTTCAGCAAAACTTTACCTTATTATTATGATTGCTGGCGAGAAATTCGTGAGGTATTGGACTTTTTATCTTTCTACTTTATTTTTAAAAGAATTTTCAGGCGATGTGTTATGCTTTGTTACACATACGGTATTAACTTAATTGAGTTGCTTAAACTTCCGTCTCTATGAAAGTAGTTGTAACATAATTATGTGCATCTCCCTGATTTTATATTTCCATTTAGTTTATTATTTAGTTTATTTAGTTTATTAGTTTATTATTTAGTTAGTATTATTTAGTTAGTTAGTTATTTAATTTATTTAGTTTATTTTCCATTAAATAGTTTTAGTTCTGAAATGAAATCGAGCGACTTGTAGAATTGAGTTGCATAAACTCGTTCATAATCTCTAAGTTCGCATTATAGTCACAAGTTAGATCGACTTAGAGACAGACTAAAGTTAAACATGTATTTGAAGGGATCACGATAGAACTCATCGGTGGCATTTCCTGCATGACGTACAATCTGCACCTACTTATATATAAAATTGTTTTCAAATCATCCAATGCAATAGTAAACAACAAAAATCTCTAATGATAAATACGATAATTTTAAGGTGTTACTAGCGCACGGCGTCGGTGCTGCGCTGCTATACCGTTCACAATGGAGAAGCTCATATTCATTGATCGAAATATCCCTGGAAAAAAACATCTTATATATACAGGCGTATAGGGGCCAGCCGCAACGTGAAATATGGCACTGTTGCTGTTTTTTTCAATTATGGTTAAGCTTTTGTGTGAATTCTAAGAAAACAGTATAACATAATTTTATTTCACGGTGAGGCAGGTTACTAAAATGATAAATAGCTACTAAAATTTGCGTCAATTTCCCGAAGACTTTAATTAGCCATGAACCCGTACAACGGCTGTCTATTTCCTATTATAGTTCTTTCAAGTTTACCCCTCACGTTCGATTCAAAACATTTCATTTGCTCGCTTTTTTCAACTTTATCAATCGCAATGAACATGTTTTTATATTCAGTTGAGAAAAACATATTGAATAAATTATGAACATAACTGTTGACAGTTATCGAATAAAAATGTATAAGATGGCCAAGTTTCATTTACTCACCTCAATTATAACCGACATCTTGGAAAAAAATAGTAACTCGACAATTATAAATTTCATTCATGTTTTATCATTAGCGCAATCACTTGCAATATATAATGGCAATACTGAATTAGCAGTGAACTTTGGAGCCCACACATTCACCTTCAAATCGAGCTTCAAGCTGTGATCAACCCCAAACGTTCTTCAAACGTCACCAAACGTTCTTCAAACGTCCCAAACGTTCTTCATACGTCACCAAACGTTCTTCAAACGTCCCCAAACAGCTATGAATGACGAAATTATGCCGTGTGAATGCTATCAGTTAGAACGCTCACTTCTGACTGCTGGCTGTCAGCCGTAGAAATTCAGCTTAAAATCATTATTACCAAATGATTTCCGATTGTTTACATTCATATTCTGAATGACACAATGAGTTACATGATTAAAAATCATGCTTATTGGTGCATGATCCAGCGTGTGAGGTGAAGAAATTCACGTGGACCGTTCACAGAGAAAGGAAAATAAAAAGTTCGGTAATCAAGCGAGTCTATTCAACAAAACTAATTACTTTGAATAATAAAATCTCTGTTCTATGTACAAGGAATGAATCTTTAACGTGCTAGCATATAACGAAGTAACGACGTTCGTACAATATTACGAATGGTCGCCACAAGGCTAGTCTCGTGTCTTATGTCTAACATAAGTTACATGTCTTTCATGTCTTACATGTCTAATTAAGAGAGCTACTCATTATACACTAACTATGATATATTAACTCCTGATGGACGCTGGCCATCAGAGGTCCGTTGGCCACCGACGAGGCAAGACATCGGCAAAAATGCGTCATTTTATTCCTACAGGAAGCTAAGCGAAGGCGTCAAGGAAGGCTTCGTACTTTATAACAAACTTGTCAAGATTCAGCCTATAACACATCCACGCTAACGTTACACTGCAATGAACCTATGACCCTGCCTGGGATACAATTAACCCGCAATCGTTTCTGGTAACATGTTGCCTTTAATATAATATTTGTACCTCTGCTAACACATGTTCCCTTTAATATAACATGTGTACCTCTGCNCATGTGTTCCCTATAACATGCGTTCCTCTGGTAACACATGTTCCCTTTAATATAACATGTGTTCCTCTGGTGCACATGTTCAGCTCTATAACATGCAATACAAAAGTAAAGAATGGCCTCACTGAGCCCAGTTACCTGGAGACGTTCAGCCTCTCAGTTCGCCTCCACGTTTAAGCAGCTGTGTCCTCAACCCTCATCCTCTGAGGACAGAGGCTCTCCTACATCAAAGAGGGTATCCTACAGCACTAATGCACGGCAACATGTCTCACTTCCCCGAGATTCTTCTTCTGAACCGTCAGCGTTACAGGGTATTTTTTGGACAGACGTCGTAACGTTTAACTTTAAGTGCATTTATTTATGCGTTACCTGTCTCATATATAACGCGACTTGAACTCCCTACCGCACTTTATCATCAAACCATTTTAATTGCATTTAATAATTGGAATTGAATAACTTGCATATACTAAATGGATTGCTTACAGAAGACAAGTTAGAGAGAAGAGTCCCTGAGTGACGTCGTGGGTGCAAGGAAATATTCAGCGCGGGACAGTTCATGTCTCGGCTCATAACCCGAATTTGGACAGAAGGATCAACTCTGCTAGAAGTAAAACAAGTCTAGCATTTAGAATAAGGAAACAATCTGTCACTAACTATACATATACCTTTAAACAACCTACGTCTAATTAAGCGCTATTCGTGAAGTACGGAGCGAAGGCGGCTCTAACAACACCGACTTGTCCAGACCTGAAACTCTTGAACAACTGTAATGATAATAGCGGTTCAGCGTTGATTAGCATTAGACCTCTCGCCGAGTCCTAACATAGCAGAACATAATTGACAGCTTGTTGCGGTCTCGAACACGCAATTCACTGATTCAATTATTTTTTGCTCAACCGCCCGGCCTCCTCGCCGATTCTCACCAGAAACTGCCACACAGGTAGCTGGGATCGAACCCGCACCTCACTAAACTCTGAACTACAACCACTGGGCCACCCTGCCACTGAGCACTGGCTCAGTGACGCAACTGGGACGCAAGGACAAGAGCATTGGCTTTGTATGGAAGATACAATGCATATCATGATACGAATAAGGCATAAAGCTACACTAATATTAACCTTATAATTCAAGCCGTTGATATTTGGAAGGCAGCGTACCTGGGAAGGTTTATCAATTTCTGTGGAGTTATGATGCGGTCACGAAAAAAAGGCTGACACAGCATTGGAAAATAATTCAGCTGTATACAGCTGTGTGAAATGTATAACATGTATACATGTTGAATCGTGTCTTTGCTGACGTTGTTTCGTCGACGCCTAAAAACAGAACTTTTCCGTAGAGCCTTTGAATCTTAGGCCTAGCCGTTATCTAATTTATCATGGATATTACTGGTTTAGCATAGGTGTTATTTGTTCTAGTATAGACGTCATCAGTCTTGGCATATGTCCTCTGTTTTAGCATAGATGTCATCTGTTTTTATCATCTTGTGTTTTTTTAGCCGCTTGTAACGTGCCCTCGAAGTTCGATCTGAACGAGACGCCACCACAATCTCTTCGTGGAATAATAATAATAATAATAACATGAGAACAAGTTAAAGAAGCACTGGCATACTAAATTATTAAAAATATTCGCCTACAGTAAACTACTAAATATTTAATAAATTAGAGGCGATGATATGCATGGAAGTTCATAGATTAAAAATATGTTGTTAGTCCCATAGGAAATTTCATTAATTTGGAAGCCCAATAGGGAATTTTATTAATTTGGAAAACATATTACGAGCAGCACTTGATGTTACCGCCAGCTGGGTGTTTGCTGTGCGCTTTTAATGACGACTCACAAATTTATGGATAATTGAATTAAAAATCCTTCAGTCTGAGCCAACAGACGAGAAATAGAGCAATACAAGTACTGTGATATTCAACAACTATGTACATTGTAAAAGAGAGCAAGTAATTCCTATAGAGGTAATTGTTATTCTGGTCTTATTTTACGATGAGAAAACTTGTGACAATCTTTCATAGTAACAATAGTGACAAGTGATTGTGAGCATTACAACTGTTGATCTGGTCAATCTCGTAGTACTGTACTAGCGCTAGCATTGATTCATATCTAACATTAGTTCGAATCCATCCTAATGTGAATACTAGCCTAACACATCACCCCCCGCATGCCTCCACTAGCCTCACACATCAGCCTTCACTAGCCTCTTAACTAACGTAAGCCCTACATGTGCACCAAGAAATTCACTCTAACAGTTACGGGCATAACTAACTGCTTGTCTTTTGTGAACAAAATAACACTATTGGCAGCAGCTCATACAATAACAATTAACTACGCTTGATAGTCTAGCATACGCAGGAATATTCTATATAAGCGTACGTTAACATGCGTACAATAAATGACCAGAGAATGCTTTACAATTTACATGGAGTCGAACAATTCTTACGTGACGTTGGTAGATCAAAAGGCAGGTTTAGTAAGTAATGATAATACATATATAATACATTATAATACATGTATATAAACGACGTTTCGAATGTGGCAACATTCATTTTTAAGTTAAGAGAAGCATTTAATAATGGAATTTAGTTGGACATAGGTACATAAAGCGCGTAAATAAGATACAACACAAATATTTCGAGTCAGAGAGTTCCTCCGCAAACAATCTCAAAGTTTAGACGAATCCGGTAGTTTGGAAATAGATAGATGGGGTCCAATCCAAAATGGATAGCTGGGGCCCAATCCAAAATGGATAGCTGGGGCCCAATCCAAAATGGATAGTTGAGTTCAATCCAATTTAATGTTTCTCTTAACTTGATAATGAATTTTATATTTTCGAAACGTCGCAGTCCATTAAAATGTCATTTGGTAACCTGCTTTTTGATCTCCCGGCGCTATTAAGATATTTCGTTCGACTCATTAAAAAAACAAATATGAAGATTGTTAATAAGAAGCATGCTCTGGTCGTCAATCAAACTTGCATATATAAATAAAAGTACGCAGGAATAGTCTATATAAACTACGAGCAGTAGAAGGCGTCACAAGTGAACTATCACAAAAATGATGGTAATTTTATATAATTGTACATGATGAATATAAACGAGTGACGGAAAAGCAACAAAAATACCAGGAACATAAGAGGGAGACTAAAATCAAGTTTTGTACAGGCAAATAAAAGGGACAATAAAATTAAAATCACAAGTCAGTTCAACATAAATGAACTTAGTAGAAATACTGTCATATAGCGCACTAAAATTCTTCTCCCTACAATATTCTAACACTTGCTGAGTAAACTCGTAATGAGCGTTAATTTGTTGTATGCGCTCATAATGAACTCCATTCATTGAATAAATTCATGAAGAATTTTAATTTATTAAGTAGATTCATAATGAACATCGGGGCGCACGACTGCATATCATCAGTTCAACGCCGCCGCCGCGGTGAGTGGAAGCCCAACTGAAACATCGGAGTGAGTCAAACAGGCACGAAGTCATCATAAAATCACCACTAGTCACCAATAGATCACCACTAGTCACCAGTAGTCAACACTAGTCACCATTAAGTCATCACTAAGTCACCACTAGTCACCGTAAGGTCACCATTAGGCCACCGTTAGGTCACCGTAAGATCACCACTAGGTCACCGTTAGGTCACCATTAGGTCACCACTAGATCAGCATAAGGTCACCACTAGTCACAATTAGGTAACCATTCAGTCATCACTAGATCACAATTAAGTCACCAATAGTCACCAAAAATCACCATTAAGCGATTACTAAGTAATCTTCATGTTGCAGAAGGCCTTCATGTTGAGCACTTCAGAGGCTTCAGGAAGATCTTTGAAGGCCGCCCCCTTGTCGTCCCCAGCAGGGAAGGGGGACGGGGACCTGCTGATCCCCGGGTACCTCGTCCCCCCCTCCCCCTCAGGCACCCCAAGCGAGCTGGGACTCCCCAAGTCCTGGGGACTGCCCTGTGAACCCCCGTTGGCCTGTTGGACATAGCAGCATGGGCAAAAAGAATTTATGTGTAAATAAAACACCAAATAAATGAACCATTTCTTCGATGAAAACATTTTGAAGTGATGGAGCTGGTCTGCGAAAGGTTTTCATTAAAGATATGGTAAATATATTTGGCGTTTTTTCTACTTTCGAATGATTGTTGAAGTTGCGATTTAAGCAGCCTAATGGCATAAGTATTTATTTCCGTAGTGAACATAGTAAGGTTATTAACATAAGAAGAGTCTCGCCCTTAAACGGTCAGCCACGGTAACCTATCATCTATTCCTATCACCGACCATCATTTTCTCTTATGTTGACTCGTGAATAAACATTTCATCACTAAAAACATTTTCCACGAATTCTCCCGCAAGATCACGTACAGCATTTCGCTTTGCTACTCCCACAACATCGCCGACAAAATAAATATTATGGTGAGCTTTAAACTTTCTCCATCTCTTTATTGTTCAACCTCATGAGACTTCTATTACCTCGCGTTTAATATCCCACCGAGCACACCTCATCCCTTCCCATGACGCCCCAGGACCTCCCCATGACGCCCCAAGACTCCCCTCTCCCCTAGGGCATCCCTCACCTGTTCCTGGCGCCCGACGGGGGCGGCATCCTGCGAGGGCACCACCTCCGAGGGCACCAGCTGCGAGGGCACGGCCTGCGTGGGAGTGGTGGTGTGCAGCGTCTCGAGCCCCTTCTGTATGGCCGTGATCTTGTTGAGCATCCCGTGCATCCTGAAGTGCAGCCGCGACTCTAGGCTGTAGCCCTTGTAGTTGTTCCTGGTCGTGAATTATTATAATTATATACTTTTATTGTACTTTGTAGTTGTTCCTGGTCGTAAAAACCTTATTACAATTATAAATAATTTTATTATACTTTGTGGTTGTTCCTGGTAATGAAGCCCTTATTATAATTTTATGCTTTATCAAGATACTAAAGTTCTGAGGCGTACGATCATACAGCTTCTCAAACTAACGGTTTCCAAAGCTTAATGTGTATATGGGCTGCTACGTGTACTTGGGCCGCTAGGTGTACTTGGGCCGCTACGTGTACTTGGGCCGCTACGTGTACTTGGGCCGCTATCGTGTACTTGGGCTGCTGCGTGTACTTGGGCTGCTACGTGTACTTGGGCTGCTACGTGTACTTGGGCCGCTACGTGTACTTGGGCCACTACGTGTACTTGACCCGCTACGTGTACTTGGGCTGCTACGTGTACTCCTTATCACGTTTTAAGATCATTTCCATCACCTACAAGTCACCGCAGACCGGCGATCTCACTTGGCATACTCGAGGATGGTGCGAGCCTGGTCCAGGTCGCCCTTCTCGCCATACACATGCAGAAGTGCCACCTCGAGAAGGGCGCTGGGCACGAGATATTTGTCCTCCTTCAGCTTCTTCTCGTTACTGATGACGAAGGTGAAGCACTCAGCGGCCTGAAGGGGGGCCTTCATCTGTGCCAGGCAGCAGCCCTTCAGGAAGTGCGCCAGCAACACGTCGTCCCAGTGACAGTCGCCCTGATCTGGTGGAGGATTTCAGCTCAGATAACTTGACCATGTAGCTGGAATAAACTTCAGCTCAGATAACCTGAACATTTAGCTGGAATACACTTCAGCTCAGACAACCTGACCGTTTAGCTGGAATACACTTCAGCTCAGACAACCTGACCGTTTAGCTGGAATACACTTCAGCTCAGACAACCTGACCGTTTAGCTGGAATACACTTCAGCTCAGACAACCTGACCGTTTAGCTGGAATACACTTCAGCTCAGACAACCTGACCGTTTAGCTGGAATACACTTCAGCTCAGACAACCTGACCGTTTAGCTGGAATACACTTCAGCTCAGACAACCTGACCGTTTAGCTGGAATACACTTCAGCTCAGACAACCTGACCGTTTAGCTGGAATACACTTCAGCTCAGACAACCTGACCGTTTAGCTGGAATACACTTCAGCTCAGACAACCTGACCGTTTAGCTGGAATACACTTCAGCTCAGACAACCTGACCGTTTAGCTGGAATACACTTCAGCTCAGACAACCTGACCGTTTAGCTGGAATACACTTCAGCTCAGACAACCTGACCGTTTAGCTGGAATACACTTCAGCTCAGACAACCTGACCGTTTAGCTGGAATACACTTCAGCTCAGACAACCTGACCGTTTAGCTGGAATACACTTCAGCTCAGACAACCTGACCGTTTAGCTGGAATACACTTCAGCTCAGACAACCTGACCGTTTAGCTGGAATACACTTCAGCTCAGACAACCTGACCGTTTAGCTGGAATACACTTCAGNCTGCTCACTACGCTACAGTTCTGCTCACTACGCTACAGTTCTGCTCACTACGCTACAGTTCTGCTCACTACGCTACAGTTCTGCTCACTACGCTACAATTTTGCTCACTCACCCCGCGCCGGCAGCCCAGCAAGTCGCAGCGTCTGGGCGTCGGCCAGGGCGTAGAGGCGGTCCAGGCACTCAAAGCTGCCCCCCAGCACCCGGAAGCCGTTCCAGGCGTAGATGAGCTCCAGCGCCGCCAGCGTGAGACGCTCCTGCTGAGCGAAGAACCGCAGCGACTTCTTCACCGCGAACTTCTCCACGGGCAAACTCTTGCCTGCGATACGCTGCTTCAGCCCTGGGATGCTTCTGCACACCAGGAATAAAAGAGAATATAAGAACTTGGTTAGACATTCTCATTCTGGAGTGCACATAATTAAACATTCATCGGAATGTGATGTTAAAAAATGGTCCAGTCAAATTTAAAGGTTATTTCAAGGGAGCAGATGTCATACCGCATAAGGATACCGTAACAACAATGTCTAAATAACGGAGAAAATCTGTCCACCACAAGGCGACTTCGGTGCCTGTCGGTTAAGGAGGAAGAAATCACATCCCTTCAAGCCTCTTCAAGGATGGGTCCTTCATGATCTCATGGTTCAACCTCATGGTCTCCCAGAGGTCCTACCTCATGGTCTCCCTGAGGTCCCACCTCATGGTCTCCCTGAGTCCTAACTCATGGTCTCCTACCTCTCCCTGAGGTCCAACCTCATGGTCTCCCTGAGGTACTACCTCATGGTCTCCCCAAGCTCCTACCTCATGGTCTCCCTAAGGTCGCGGCGCTGGTCGTCGGTGAGGTCGTCCTGCATGCAGAGGCAGCAGGCTTTGATGTAAGCGTAAGTTGCCCGCGACCATTTGTTCTCCTCCAGCAGCATACCTGCGTACCGTACGCCTTCACTGCGTGCAAGAGAAGACGAGAAGTATGAGAAGAAAGCGTCTTATGGGCTGTAGGCCTTCACTGCGTGCAAGAAAAGACGAGAAGGATGAGAAGAAAGCGTCTTATGGGCTGTAGGCCTTCACTGCATGCAAGAAAAGACGAGAAGGATGAGAAGACAGCGTCTCATGGACTGTACGCCTTCACTGCGTGCAAGAGAAGACGAGAAGTATGAGAAGAAAGCGTCTTATGGGCTGTAGGCCTTCACTGCGTGCAAGAAAAGACGAGAAGGATGAGAAGAAAGCGTCTTATGGGCTGTAGGCCTTCACTGCATGCAAGAAAAGACGAGAAGGATGAGAAGACAGCGTCTCATGGACTGTAGGCCTTCACTGCGTGCAAGAAAAGACGAGAAGTATGAGAAGAAAGCGTCTTATGGACTGTACGCCTTCACTGCGTGCAAGAAAAGACGAGAAGGATGAGAAGAAAGCGTCCTAAGAGCTATACGCCTTCACTGCGTGTTACTGCCACTGTGCCGTCATAATGCCACACACTCACTGCCACTGTGCCGTCATGATGCCACACACTCACTGCCACTGTGCCGTCATGATGCCACACACTCACTGCCACTGTGCCGTCATGATGCCACGCACTCACTGCCACTATGCGGTCGTGATGCCACACACTCACTGCCACTGTGCCGTCATGATGCCACGCACTCACTGCCACTATGCGGTCGTGATGCCACACACTCACTGCCACTGTGCCGTCATGATGCCGCACACTCACTGCCACTGTGCCGTCATGATGCCACACCACATCAGCTCCCAGTAGCAGACATGATGGAAGTGCCGCCACTGGTTCTGGCTCGCCCAGGACTTGTGGTAGAACTCAGCGGCCTGCGCGAACTCTGCTTTGACGTAGTGCAGTCGCCCGGCGAAGAACAGGAACAACGCTCCGTTCGGGTACAACTGCGCGGGGTAGAAATACCGATGTTCAGCGAGGGAACAATGATATGGTAGCACAGGGGAACAAAGAATTGAGAAGAGCCTATGTTGCAAACGATATATGAAGCACAGGAATAAACTGTAATTGAGCGCAGTGGTGAATTGTGCAAACGATTTATTTTACAGGTGTAAAAAGGGGTATAAGCAAAAATAAATTACTAAATGAAAATAACAGGAGCAAAAGGGGTAAAAATGTGTTTTCCATATTAATTCAAGAAAGCGCTGGCCCCGAGAGACAGACCTGGAGCTGGTCGTCCAGTATGGTCTGGGCGAGGTGTATGTCGCCATCAGAAGTGCCCAGGACGTAGGCGAAGATGAGATGAGACCCCAGCAGGATAAGACCGCACAGCACGCGACGCAGAGATCCCCGTAACTCGAAGCCCTTCTGCAGCTCCGACAGCCCCAGGTACTGGCACCAGAGCGACGACAAGTTTAGCGATAATAGAATTGCGTATTAATAGCTTTACGGAGCGTGATCAGTTAGGTTTTGATAACAAGCAAGGTTCATTGCTCGGGCGTCAGAAAGACTATATAGCACGTACATGGGCTGTAACTCGCTATCTGCAGGGCTGTAACTCGCTATCTGCAGGGGCTGTAACTCGTTATCTGCAGGGCTGTAACTCGCTATCTGCAGGGCTGTTCGCTATCTGCAGGGGCTGTAACTCGCTATCTGCAGGGGCTGTAACTCGCTATCTGCAGGGGCTGTAACTCGCTATCTGCAGGGGCTGTAACTCGGAAAATATTTCTCGAGAAAAACAGCTGCGACAACTCGAGGCACTCGAGATTTATAAACCGTAATTATGTTATTTACTATCATAATTATTGTAAATTCATCATAAATGAAGTAAATACGCAAAAAAATAAGACGTTTGCAACGTTGCCTCCGCGCCGCAGGGCGCTTTCCGTCTGAATCACAACGAAGATAAACGACTGAAGTCGAGATAATTAGATTGCACGCATATGATATAGAAATTTTCTCAAAAAATAGCATACACAATTGAAGCATGTTGTAAATTTTCATCTCTTTCGCATAGGCTCAACTAATGCCTTTGATAAGAAAACATTAAGCTGAAGACGTCACGATCGAGGTATAAAAAATTAACGAGCCAACGGGTTCACCACCAACGGGTCGCGTACGTCTAACGGGCCAACGGGTTAGTGGACTATAGTGCGCTGCCGCCATATGAAAATAAACTTGTTATTTTCCTGATTTCCCTTACGGTGCTATTACAAATGTATTATAATCATGTTATAGTCGAGACATTATATACTATGATTAATTCAAAAGAGCTCTGATCATTTCAACTGATCTCTAATCATTTCAACTGAGCTCTGATTATTTTAACAGAAATCTGATTATTATAAAGAAGACTTGCAGGAGCGTTTATGTAGTGCGAAGAAAAGAGACATTAAAAAAATCTGTAACACAGACACACATGGGCTGAGTTGTGTGGATTGAAGTAAGCCATAAAAAGCACACAAAAAATAACATCAAACTAAACACGTTTCTAGAAATTGTTTACAGAAGCCGGAGAATGTGCAGTAATGGCAGCAGTACACAGCGGTGGGGGCAGGTTATATTAGGCTTCTGTGCCTTCAGTACAATGTAGCAGTTTATTTCGGCACCGTATAGCACAGTTTACAGTAGCACACCGTATAGCACAGCTAACTGTAGCACTCTATACAGTAGCACAACTTACTGCAGCATAGCTTACTGTAGCACAGCTTACTGTAAGACAGCTTACTGTAGCACAGCTTACTGTAACACAGCTTACTGCATGTGGCACAGTTTACTGTAGTGAAGCTTACAGTAGCACATTTGACATTTGACATTAGCACAGCCAACTGTAACACAGTTTACTGTAGTAAAACTTACAGCAGCATAGTTTACAGTAGCATAGTTTACAGTAACAAAGCTTACTATGGCACAGTTTACAGTAGCAAATCTTACAATAGCACAGCTTACTGCAGTTCTAGCGCCAACCTATACGCCTGTCGGGAGGCAGTAGCTAACTGAACACCAAATTAAGCATTGTTGTCACGATATCACGATAGTATAACATCTCGATATATCACGATAGTATAACATCTCGATATATCACGATAGTATAACATCTCGATATATCACGATAGTATAATATCTCGATATATCACGATAGTATAATATCTCGATATATCACGATAGTATAATATCTCGATATATCACGATAGTATAATATCTCGATATATCACGATAGTATAATATCTCGATATATCACGATATAGTATCTTTAGATGGATACGTTTATCTAGTACCCATCTTCTTTTTCATCAATTTGAATATATAATTATACATGGAAATAAACTCTAGGAGAATGGATTGAAATGACAGCCATGCCTTCATGTGTCTGCATGATAAAGTTAATGAAGAGTAAAGTTACCGAACAATGTCGGGTTTAATAGAATGAGGTTAACATGCAACTTTTGCCCTGAGCAAGTTTCAGGTTAACCTTGCAATTAAAAAACTTTTCACACACAACCTTTTCACAAGGGTTTGTTAATCTGTCAGTTGCGTAGAATATCCAAATAAAATATCTATTCAAACCCTAATACAAGCGACACACAAACTAAATACGGAACAACACAGAAGATACAAGCTGACTGAGCAAATTAAGGCTCACCTGACACGACTGCAGTGTCACCACGGCCATGAGGAACAAGGTGCAATTAATTATTATTTCATGAATATACGAGGACGGGACATAACGACTGGCAACAACATTTTCCTTTCGTAAAACATGGCTCAGAACTGCCTAGAACTTCTGCGAGTCTGAATCATTCGTAGTTCTGAATCATCTGATCACAAGGCCAGTCTAGTCAAGAAAAATACAAGAATCGGCGACAGGCCTACCCAGGCCTATTCTTTAATGTCGAAGATACTATACTATACTATACTAAGTCACGCGGCAAGAACTATGGAGAACTGACTTGACTTGCTTCTACTACTGCTGCTGCTGCTGCTGCTTCAGTTAATATTATAAGCTTGACCCACGCACTGAAGATAACTGCAATCTCAGTTAAGTATCAAGTGCACGCAACATCCATTTGATAGTAACTACGGAATTCTACGAAATGATAGTTTTGAATCACTGAGAAATGATAGTTTTGAATCACTGAGAAATGATAGTTTTGAATCACTGGGAAATGATAGTTTTGAATCACTAGGAAAGGATAGTTTAGAATCATTGAGAAAGAATAGTTTTCAATCATTGAGTTATGATACTTTTGAATCATTGGAAAATTATAGTTCTGAATCATTGAGAAATGATATGATAGTTCTGAATCATTGACACAAAGAAGACTTGGCGAACAAATGTTACAGCAAGTGCTGATGAATAATAAATAGAAAACCGAGTGCACCATACATATCCGCATGCTCTTTCGGTATTAATATAACTATTCTAACTAAATTGTATGTTGAAAGACCAACATAAAACAATTATTCGATTTATGCTTGAAGTAAAGGTCCCAGTAAGCTGGCGCGAAATACTGCTAATATTCAGTGCAGAGCCAGCATTGTAAGGCAACGTACATATTAAAAGAATAATGATGGGAACATAAGTCCAGCAGCTATCTCAATCAATCGTCAGTTATGGAAAGATCGGGTTCCAAAGGCCGGATCCCTTGTGAATCAAGTCACAACAAATTCAAGAATCGGCAACAGGCCATGGGCCTATTTCTTCAGTGCCGACATTTCTATTCAGTGCCGACATTTCTTTTCATTTCCGACATTTCTATTCAGTGCCGACATTTCTATTCTATTCTATATTAATAAATGGTGATGGTGACCAGCAGCGACAGCTTACTTTGTTGCCGGAGAAGCCGACGAACTCGAGCAGCTTGAGGACGCGGCCCGGCAGCTGGGAGATCAGCTGCACAGTCAGACACCGGTTAATTTTATAATATTATTATTATGATGATGTTATAACTATATCGTTATCTTATATCTTGTCAACGCTGATAAATGTAATGCCTGATAAATACGATAATAATTATATACTTCTTTTAGCTAAATAATTTAATATTTCAAATGCTGACTAAATACGATACGATATATGAAACGGATATCGTATCGTATATTATCGTAAAAACGGTAAAATATACCTTCATTTTGCAAAAAATTTATTATTTCAAATGCCAGCAATACAAAATGACAAATCGTTGTTAAATGTTTTCCATTGTGCATGTAGGAATATGAAAGATTAATTTTTATTCAAGGATGCAACCGAGAACGCAACACAATTGAGGATCGAAAAAATTCCCCGCTTCTTCTAAACGAGAAACGTTCATTGTCAATAAAATATTCGAAGCTTCATAACAAGACAGACGATAAAATAAACGGAAAATTATACATTTTAGAAATTTCATCAAATAATGTGCCAGAAAAATAAACTATACATTCATAGAAACTATACAGAGTCCAGCTCCATCGTCAGTTTGAAAGTATCGAACACTTATACGATCAGTCGGCACAATTGAAATTCGAAAAATATATACATTGACACCTAAATCGACAAATAAGACGCAAATAACAGGCAAAACCAATCTTTACAGTTTATACAATTTCAAGTGGATAAGAACTGAAGGCGGCATAAAGGGAGGTACAGTTTAGCATTACATTTAGGAAGAGTTATAGTACAAGACATTGATTAGCGATATTGATAGTTATTAATAATACTTCTTAAGGACTACACACAAGATTGCTACGAAAAATCCACAAAACGCGACATGCTATGAAAAATCCACAAAATATGCACTACAAAGACTAGCAGTGACTTGCAAGACTGATGATTGGAACAACGTAACAAATGATTGGATTACAAGTGAGTGAGCCAGTGAGTGGGCCAGTGAATGAGCCAGTGAGTGGGCCAGTGAATGGGCCAGTGAGTGGGCCAGTGAGTGGGCCAGTGAGTGGGCGCCAGTAAGTGGGCCAGTGAGTGGGCCAGTAAATGAGCCAGTGAGTGGGCCAGTAACCCACCAGGTTGAAAGAGCCCACGCCCATGCGCACGCCAGACTCGAAGTGACGCTTGTCGTCGTTGCCCTCCCACCGACGCGACTCCAGCATGTACCAGCACTCCCTGGGGGGGGCGGAGTGAATCAGATGGGAGGGGGAGTGGTTATTATATATTATTTGTTACTAATCATTAACTTGTAGGCCACTCAGTCCGCTCGTCAAGACCGCGAGGGATCTTAGGATTAGGGAGTGCAGTGAACCATAGTAAAACACTTCAAGTGCATTGATGATTACGAGTAAAGTACAATCGATCAGCAGGTGACTATGGGGAAATATCAGCACAGGCACGCAACCCACTTGTAGGACTGGTAGCAGGTACATATCTCACTTGTAGGACTGGTAGCAGGTACATATCTCACTTGTAGGACTGGTAGCAGGCACATATCTCACTTGTAGGACTGGTAGCAGGCACGTATCTTGATCCCGCCCTTCACGAAGGATATCAACGTCTCGTCCTCAATGAAGGACAGCACGGCGCGCAGCAGCAGCGCCTCCGCGTAGCACAGCTCAGCGTGCATCTCCTCTGCAACACCGTGACACTCAAATAAATGTGGTTAATTGTCCTAAATAGTGGCACACTTTGTCACTCGCAGCTCGTGCGCACGAAGCACTGATGAGACCTTTTTTTGCCAGAATGGGTCAGAATAATCTACATAAAGGTTAAAATATTGCATCGTTATTTGGACAATGTCTAATTCATATCTCTGAGCGTAGAACACTTTATCTTATATTGTGAATTTTATAACACGATTATATAACATGATTTGGCTGCACTTTTTCTCAATTAACGATGTGATCATCAATTTATATTATCGGAATATGTTTAATACTTCTTAAGGTCTGCTAGACCCACCATCAGCTAGACTCACCATCAGCTAGACCCACCATCAGTGTAAACCCACGATCAGAGTAGACCCACCATCAGAGTAGACCCACCATCAGAGTAGACCCACCATCAGTGTAGACCCACCATCAGAGTAGACCCACNCACTAGCATGAGGTACCACTCACCCAACACTAGCATGAGGTACCACTCACCCAACACTAGCATGAGGTACCACTCACCCAACACTAGCATGAGGTACCACTCACCCAACACTAGCATGAGGTACCACTCACCCAACACTAGCATGAGGTACCACTCACCCAACACTAGCATGAGGTACCACTCACCCAACACTAGCATGAGGTACCACTCACCCAACACTAGCATGAGGTACCACTCACCCAACACTAGCATGAGGTACCACTCACCCAACACTAGCATGAGGTACCACTCACCCAACACTAGCATGAGGTACCACTCACCCAACACTAGCATGAGGTACCACTCACCCAACACTAGCATGAGGTACCACTCACCCAACACTAGCATGAGGTACCACTCACCCAACACTAGCATGAGGTACCACTCACCCAACACTAGCATGAGGTACCACTCACCCAACACTAGCATGAGGTACCACTCACCCAACACTAGCATGAGGTACCACTCACCCAACACTAGCATGAGGTACCACTCACCCAACACTAGCATGAGGTACCACCTGTCTCTTATACACATCTAGATGTGTATAAGAGACAGGTATAGACCCAGTAGACCCACCGTCAGTGTAGGTGTTATAGTCCGGCCTCTTAACCATCTTGCCCAGGCTCTCCCCCAGCCCCGCCCTGCGTCGGTATCTGCTGCACACCTCCAGGCTCTGCTTCAGCGTCTCGGCCGCCGTCTCGATGTCTTTCTGGCCAGCGAGTGCACGGCTAGACCTTCACTCCAACTACACTTATTACTTATTTAAATACCTTTATATGGTTCTATTTGTCATAATTAGAGTGTTACTTTTAACATAGAAGTCAAAACCTTCGCTCCAACAACACTTCTCACATATATAAATACTCCTATGACTATCGTATAAATAAATACCTTTATATGGTTCTATTTCAAAAAAAAATAAATTTTTACTTTTTAAATAAATTCTTACTACACTTCTCACACATTTAAATGCTTTCATGGTTATATGGTATTGTTATGGTATAAGTAAATACCTTTATATGGTTCAATTTGTCAGAACTAAATTGTTACTTCTTACACAGAACTCAAAACCTTCACTCAAACAAGACTACTAACAAATTCACGTTTATGTCGTGAATTATTTATTATTATTATTATTTACATATTATATATTATTATTATTTACACCTAATGTCAGAATTACGTTGCTATTTTGTACGCAGTTTTTTTAATCATTATTTTTCTTTGTTAATGAATTGGCGAAAACTGATGAAGTTTGTGGCTCAAGTATAACGGAATTGCCTAGTAAACATCGTTATTCGTACGTCAGTGAACGCTTGGGCCACGAACGTCGATTTTGTTAAGAAAATCATTGACATTTAGTGAGTGAAGATGGCCCTCAGAGACTACCCAGTCTTCTCATCTTGCCTTACGGAGGATGAGATAAGAGGGAAGCGAGGGCAGAGATAGCAAATAGATAAGAGGGAAGCGAGGGCAGAGATAGCAAATAGATAAGAGGGAAGCGAGGGCAGAGATAGCAAATAGATAAGAGGGAAGCGAGGGCAGAGATAGCAAATAGATAAGAGGGAAGCGAGGGCAGAGATAGCAAATAGATAAGAGGGAAGCGAGGGCAGAGATAGCAAATAGATAAGAGGGAAGCGAGGGCAGAGATAGCAAATAGATAAGAGGGAAGCGAGGGCAGAGATAGCAAATAGATAAGAGGGAAGCGAGGGCAGAGATAGCAAATAGATAAGAGGGAAGCGANCTGTCTCTTATACACATCTAGATGTGTATAAGAGACAGGCCTTGCACCACCGCCACCACCACCACCACAACACCGCAGCCTTGCACCACTACCACAACACCAGCACCACAGCTCTGCACCACCGCCACCACAACGCCGCAGCCTTGCACCACCGCCACCACCACCACCACAACACCGCAGCCTGGCACCACTACCACAACACCAGCACCACAGCTCTGCACCACCACCACCACAACACCGCAGCCTGGCACCACTACCACAACACCAGCACCACAGCTCTGCACCACCGCCACCACAACGCCGCAGCCTTACACCACCGCCACCACAACACAACAAGGCTTAGGCCACAACTGCTCCACAGTCAAGAACTCTACCTCTGCGTAGAGTTGTTTACCATCTGCTTGCCCATCGGATAATTTTAACAAGACCCTCAAGAAGATAGGAACCAAAATAGCTGAACTGGGACACCTTCCTCCTAACCGGATAATGGGGAGAGACTTCAATCTGCCACGTATCCGTTGGACAAACCCAGACTGTTGGAAAGATTTGAACCGCGGTCACCATTTACGGCTGCCTACGAGGGAACAAAATATCCTCGATCTCTTCTTCGCGAACAACTAAAGAATGGTGATTGACGTTCGGATTGAAGAGACTTCACTGTCTAACCACCGTCTGGTGGCGGTGGATACGACAATATTGGAATAGATTATCAGCCCAGACTTTACCCCAAGAAGGCCTGGCAGGACACAACTTCCACCATCAATGGACCGACTGGGGACAATTCGGGGTGAGCTGGCAAAAATTGTTTGGAAAGGACAATTTCGGGCGAGGAATGCTGAGGAAATTCACATAAAACTGCGAGAAAGTAACAGAACGCGAGAAAACGTGAGATACTAACAGAGGTGTATGTACGTCATACCTCGACACGAACGGTCCCCTAAAATAGCAATATTGCGTGAGACTGACAGATTCTCATAAGAAAACGAAAGTTATTAAATTAACAAATATCTGAATCCTCTGGTGATTTGAGAAGAAAGAGATTATCAGAGCTCCTCAAGGCAACCGAACGCAGGCTGCGGGACTGGCACAGGACTAACGAACAAATTGCTGAAAAGCGAGCGATTGGAGTCATCAGAGAAAACCCCAAAATTTCTTGATATAACCAAGGCTGAAATAAAAAAAAGGCTTGGCGTCAAAGGCTAAAATAAAATAAAAATAAAGACACCAGTGGGCTCGCTGAAGAACAACGATGTCATCGTTGTAGAAGACAAGGGCATATTGCATGGGAGCGCAGTTTAAATCAGTGTTCAGTAAACCCCGCTACTCAAGACAGGAGAATGAAATCGAAGTCCTCCAGGAGCTGCCAGGCGGATGGGGGCTAAAGAACAGAGTTTGGACCAGGAGACATTGATAGAAGCATCAAAGAACAAGCGACGTTTTCAGCACCAGGACCAGTTGGAGTTCCGGCAGTACTGCTAGAGAAGTGTGTCGGAGCACTGAACTCGCCGGTCACAATGCTCTGTAAAACCTCGATGGAGGGAATTATTTACTGTACTGATAACGCTAATCCACTAAGGAGATCCGAGGGGCAGGTCCCAAAATTACAGACCAGTGACCTTGACCTCAAGGTGTTCAAGGTAGTGATCAAGGTGTTGATCAAGGTGTGTGCCTTCACTAGCGTGAAGGTGTTGATCAAGGTGTTCAAGAAGATAGTGCCAAGAGGCTTGTCCAATACATGGAAGAAAAAACTTTTTGTAAAGGACAAAATGATATTCGACGAAATCGCTCCTGTTTGTAAAAGTTATTGGAAAACCACGACCGTCTTGTGGCACTACTAGAGGAGGGAGCTTGCGTATAAGTGGTATACCCAGACTTTGCGAAAGCATCTGAAAAAATCTGCGGTTCTATTCAGAAAACTGAGGTTGCTAGAGGTAGGAGGAAGCTTGTTAGTGTATTCACAATTTCCTTACAGACAGCGTACAATTGCTGTCGCAATGGTAAACTCGAAATTAAGTGGAGCCAGGGTAAAAAGGGCTCGATGCTTAGCCCAATCCGTTTCCTTATCCACATCGCCGACATTGACTCGGAACTTTCACATGCTGAAACTTACACCTGCATATATATCGCCTTTTTTCGGACAATACAAGATTATTGATGAGGATCACAGACCACCTGACCTGCGAGAAGTTACAGGATGACTTGTCGACAATCTACGACTGGGCCCTAGTGAATAATATGCAATTCAACGGTATCAAGTTGGAAGTAAAAAGAAACAGAGTTGGTATAGAGGTTGGGATGCTGCACCGCTACTTGACATTGGACGGCACAGAAATTAAAGAGAAGCGAATTGTTCGGGATCTTATAATGTTGACGAGTTCTGGAGCTACGTTTGAAAACGGCATCGCGGTATTAGTTGCGTGAGGAAGATTTTGATGACATTTCAAAAAGAAACTGCGCCAATGACTACACTTTTCAGAGCAATAGTACTCTCCATTCTGGACTACTGCTGTCAGTTTTGGGCGCCTCTCAAGGAGGGCGCGGTGCGGCAATTGAAGGCTATTCAATGGACCTTTGCTCACGTCCAGAATCAGCGGGATGAGGGACCTGTACTACTGCGGCAGGTTGAAACACCTGGGATGGTAATCACTAGAGGAGAACGGAGAAAAGAGGGGTATATCATACTGTACATTTGGGAGATGGTAACAGGACTGGCTCCCAACTTTTAAAGCGATTTTCTTTCAGAATAGCCACATATCACAACAAAAGGAGGGGAGACTGTGCAGAGTACCCCAATTTAACAACCGCGCTGCGACCAGAGTACAGACTCTTCGGGAAAGATCTCTTTCCGTGGGAGGTCCGAGGCTATTCAATGCCATGCCGAAGTAGCTGAGATGAGAGGAGTTCACCCATGAGACATTCGAGAGACGACATGGATGCGCTTCCGAGCAACATCCAGGATCATCCGGTTATGTCCCAATATCCTCGGCAAGTAGCAACAGCATTTTGCTTCAGCTTATGCCCAACTGAGGGCAGAAGCACGGTTGTCACGTTTAAAGTTACATCCGAGCTCTAGTGGCGGGGCAACATGCCTATCGAAGGCTTGGCGACGGAGGACGACGAAGGCGGTGCATCAGACGACGACAAGGTCCTAAACTTGACAGAAGGACCAACACCGCTGCCTTTCACCACAACCAACCTAACAATACCTGTATTGCGTCAACCTAAGCAGAATTCATGCAGCCGCCCGCATAAAACACTTCATCAGTTTCTGCACAGACATGACAAGCCCGCACGTAATCTTCACACAATACTTCTCCTGCACTGATATGTGTAGCACATCCCTCGTTGCTCAGCGATTGAGCACAGCACTGCACAACACATCACGTATTCACCAGGGCCTAAATAAAGCACAGCACAAACACAGCACAGCACAGCACTGCACTGCACAGCACTCACCAGGGCTTGAGGATGTTCCTGGCGTCCTCAAATCTGTTGTTGAAGAAGAGGTTGACAGCGTGGCTCGCCGCCTGCATCGCCGCCGTCAGGTCCATGGGGCAGGTGCTGGAATGTGGAAGAAATTTTTAAGTGATGGGATAAATGCTGGAGTGGTGGAAGAAATGCTGAAGTTGTGGAAGTTTTGATGACGTGGTGAAATAAATGCTGAGGTGATGATGATTGGAAATCCGATCACGGATGATCAGATATCGGATGTCGTGAATGTTTATGCGGCCTGAATGCCGGAGCCCTGATGGTTATTGTGAAAACAATAACAGTACCATACGTTGCATTGAGCCTGTAGGACGGCATGCAAGTACCACGGTAGTCAAGTACCACGACAGTCAAGTACCACGACAGTCAAGTACCAAGACAGTCAATTACCACGGCAGTCAAGCATCACGGCAGTCAAGTACCACGGCAGTCAAGTACCACGACATGCAAGTACCACGACATGCAAGTACCACGGCAGTCAAGTACCACGACATGCAAGTACCACGGCATGCAAGTACCACGACATGCAAGTACCACGGCATGCAAGTACCACGACATGCAAGTACCACGACATGCAAGTACCACGGTAGTCAAGTACCACGGCATGCAAGTACCACTCAGGATATGGGAGATGAAAAAATATTTCAACTCGCAAGAATTTGAACAGTAACACGGAGAAATGTATTCATAGTATAGAGATGTATTGTATAGTAAACAAGCTGGTGGCATCTTGTATACTATACAATAGTGTGCAGCTAGACAAGTGTAAGGGATAGGATAGAAGGAATGTCTCGCACCACAAAGAAAGAATCCGAAATGAGAAGTTGAATGAAAGAATCTGAAGCAAAGTTGAGTGTATCAAGTGATTTGAAATAAACAATCTATGTTTTGCACTGTAATGATGTTCATTATCACTGTTACGTATATTACTTTCCTAGATTATTTCCTGCAATAGTGAATGTTTGGCCGTATACGATCGTGGTTAAGTGTTTGGGGGGTCACTGCAGGCTTTGTTTTCCTTATTTATTCATTGAATAGATCCTGACACTAGACTATACAATAACTGTATATTACAATAACACAATTTGTCACAATAACGGACCCCGACACCAGAACACAATAACTGTATATCACAATAATATGTCCCAATAATGGACCCCGACACTAGACAACACAATAACTGTATATCACAATGATATGTCACAAAAATATTAATGTGTACTCACTCTTCCAGCGCGTCCTCGAACACCTGCGCGAATAAAGGCGAACGTGAGTACAAGGTGAGTTGATAACGTCTATACTTGAATACATTATATAATTATATAATATTATCTGGTATAATTATATAATATTATATAATTGTAATGAGTGTGGCTATATTAGCTATTTTTCGTGGAATGACGAAAGTCGAAGGAAATGGGGTATACGCACGAAATGGGGGCGTACGCACCACGAGGTGAACCCCTGCCAACCCCGCCCGTCCCCTCCCCCCCAGCACGCTTATCGCTGATAACGTCAGTCGCGTTATCAGCGATAAGCATGAGACGTAATGCCGACGCGTGACTCATATCAGCGTGACGTAGGCATTACAGTGTGATGTACCTCACCATACATGCAGTGATGTACCTCACCATACATGCCAGCAGTGATGTACCTCACCATACATGCCTAGTAGTGATGCAACACAGCTGGTCCAAAAGTTTTGTTTTATAAGCAAAATAAAAAGTTATTCCGGTTTAATGTCGGTTTAATAATAAATGTTATCAAATAACACTTGATATAACGCGACCTCAGTGAAAAATGATTTCAGCCACCAAACTGGTCAGAAATTGGTTGCAGGTGATGACCTGCAACCGAAAAAGCAGGTGGAAATTTCCAATTTCCTCAACAAGCAGGTTCATAACAGCCAAACTTGTGGACTAAACTAGAATCAATGCAGAAAACACAAGCGGAGTAACTGGAATTGCAAATTGTCAGATAAAAGCAAGTTGCAATACAGGACAAATTCCTAGGCGAGAGAGACGGCAGAAAACATAAGAAACAAAAGAAATTTTGAATCAAAACAGGAATAAAACGAGGACGGAGAGGGAGGGTGTGGGGGAGACTGACCACACCCAACCCCGGGGCAGCTGTAATGGGCCAGAGCACGCCGCCCACACCAGCCCCTGTCTCTTATACACATCTAGATGTGTATAAGAGACAGTGCCAGCAGTGATGTACCTCACCATACATGCCAGCAGTGATGTACCTCACCATACATGCCAGCAGTGATGTACCTCACCATACATGCCAGCAGTGATGTACCTCACCATACATGCCAGCAGTGATGTACCTCACCATACATGCC